>NW_020885044.1:187046-443840 GCF_003945725.1 Corapipo altera
AAAAAAAAAAAAAAAAAAAAAAAAAAAAAAAAAATGGGCCTCTCGCTATCTACCTCTCAAAAATTCGTGTACCGCAAGCTTAAAGACTTTATTTTGGAAAACGGCCATCCTTTAGATAAAAAATCCGCTAAAGCCCTCGCTAAATGGCTTGAAAACGGAGGGGAGAAGGTCTCCGACAGCATGTCCCTAAAAGACTGGGAGAAAATTGGATACAATATCTGGAGAGCGAAAGAGAGGGGAGACAAAACTGCTACTGAGGCATTAATCGCCTGGAGATTGATTCTGATGATGATACAGCATCAGTTGATGAGTTCCAATGAAAATCTCCAAGAATCTGAGCAAAAATCCAAGCCCCCATCCCCAAAAACGGACAAGCCCCGAGGGTCCCGGAGCGGCGGGGGGGCGGGGGAGAGCGCGGACGGCGGGAGGGAGAAACAAAGCCCGGAATACCAGCGGTTCTTGCATCATGGCGTCGGCGAGCTAAGCGGCCGCGCGGGCGAAACCCAGGAGAGCGGGGAGCGCGCGCGGCGTGGAGAAACGGCATGCAAAGATTTCGCGCGTCTCCCGCCGGCACCGCCCCCCAGCCCGCCCGTGGAAGCTCGGCCGGCACCGCCCCCCAGCCCGCCTTCGCGCCCGCCCCCCTACGCCCCCGGCACGACCACGGACCCTCCCACCAGAGCGCCCTCTCCCTCCAGCGCCGCCTCTACCCCCACGCCATCACCCTCCCGGGGTAGAAAAAAACTAAGGGGCAGGGCCAGAGCCTCTTCCGACGATAACACCCGGAAAGATGGCCACGCCCATGAAGCCTTTGTTACCGAGGCTCCCGGCAGTTGCAGGGTGGCAAATGCCTCTCTTCCGTGCAACGACATTTGGAAAGCTTTCCGGACAGAAGCCGCACAGGCTAACGACGCCGAGTTTTTAAAAGCTTTTCCAATTTACCTAGAGGAAGGTCGTGCCCCTGAGTGGCGTCCGGTGTCTTATCCTATGTTAAAGGACATCAAAAAAGCGATTGTACAGTACGGTTTAGGCTCACCTTATACCGTTGGACTTTTTGAATCGTTTTTTCTCGCCTGCCGTTTAATACCTGATGATATCAAAGCAGTTATTAATGGACTGTTATCGACTGTGCAGGCATCCGTTTTTGAAGCGGAATGGAAACGTCTTATAGTTAAATATGTCAATGAAAAGATGGAGAGGCATGATATTCCTGTAAGCAATGCTATTGATATGCTGTATGGAGAGGGCAACTATGCGAGTCGACAAAACCAGGCTCTTGTGGATTTAAAATACCTGGATATTACAAAAGATCTGGCAATGGAGGCCTTCAAAAAGGTTGCTGATGCATATGTCCAAACACCCTCCTTCACCCTAATTCATCAGGGCTCAACAGAACTTTTTGTGGACTTTATAACCCGGCTAAGGGAAGCTATAGCACGGCAAGTACAGCAAAAAGAAAGTCAAGACATTCTGTTTAATAAACTTGTGATTGAAAAGGCTAACGAGGATTGCCAACGAGCCTTAAAAATGCTAAAGGATCCTACACTCCTGGAGATGATAGAGGCCTGTAAGAATGTGGGGTCTAATTCTCATAAAGCAAGACTAATAGCTGAAGCTTTGGCTGGACCACAAACCTGTTTTCACTGTGGTGAGACAGGACATATAAAAAAGAACTGTCCACAATTAATTACAAAGATGGAGCTTCCAAAGACGCCGTGCAAACGGTGCGGAAAAGGCAGACACTGGACAAAAGCTTGCAGGTCTCTTACTAACATCTATGGAGAACTGCTGCCTCCTAAAAAGTCACCAGACTTAAAGAGAAAAGTGACTTTTAATTCAATGCCAGATCTTAAACAGTGCACCTGTGAGCTGTCAAGAAACAAGGCAGCACCCCCTCAACTGCGTTCCATCCTGCGTAGCCCATCCCTTCAGCAAGTGCCAGGAAACCACAGCAATCCCTGCAATTCCCTTATTATGTGATCCCAATCCTGAATTCTCCCTTCTAACATGTTCTGCTTATTTTCCAGGATCTCTTAGTCCACAGAAGACCACTATCACTAAGCTTTTAGACACCATGGAACAGTGGCATCTCGGGCTGGAAACAATTTTTAGGGGGGGAGTCACTCAGCAAATGCAGCTGTCCACTTGTTTTGAAATTTTGCTTTCTCTGTTTGTTTTGTTACTAACTATTTCTTGTATCACAGCATGCTGCAAGAAGGACTATCACAACAGACATTTTTCAAACTAATAAGAAAGGGTGAGATGTAGAGAAGCAAGATTCAGGATGGGAACAGTTCCAGGCATGGAGAAAAGCATACAGCAATCGACAGGACTTTCATATGGACTTTACTGTTATTATGTGGTTTCATTGTATCCATACTACACAGTGCACAACTGCACATGCCCAGGCTTCCTCCTCCCCCTTTTACCTGTGCCCTGTTCTGATTTGCTGCCCCGTTTGTCTGTCTGATAGCCCACCCTTTGTTCTGCCCCTTCCCCTGGCGGGAGGTTTTAAGAATCAGACAGACGCCTGAATAAACAAGTCTGCTTGCACCAGTCCTCGTGTCCTGGCCCCTCATCCCTATCGGACCGCGACAACCTACACCTAACAATTTTGAAAAAGCAAAAATTTCTCATAACTTTTTCCACCAAAATTCTATATCACTGAAAAAAATGTTTCAATTATCTACCTCTCAAGCCAAACCCATTGTGTCTGCATGTCCAGATTGTCAGTTGGTAACTCCAGTGAGATCTGAAGGAGTTAATCCAAGAGGCCTTAGCCCCTTAGATCTCTGGCAGTCAGATGTGACACATGTGCCACAATTCGGCAGATTGAAATATGTACATGTATCAGTGGACACTTGCTCAGGACTCATAGTTGCCACTGCTCACACAGGAGAAAAAACTAAAGATGTTAAGAGACACTTTTCCTCAGCATTTGCCATAATGGGCATTCCAAAGCAAATCAAGACAGATAATGGCCCGGTATACATTTCTGCTTCCCTTTAAGAATTTTTCAATATGTGGGGAATAGTTCACACCACTGGCATTCCTCACTCTCCACAGGGTCAAGCGATAGTAGAGAGAACTCACAAATCTTTAAAAGATATGCTGAAAAAACAAGAAAAAACAACTGTAGGTCTCTCTCCATCAGAATGTTTAAACAAGGTATTGTATGTCCTCAATTTTTTAAATAGGCTGCATGAGGATGTTTCGCCTGTTGGACATCATTTTGGAGCTGGAAAATTAAAAACGGGGGAAGCTAAGGTAAAATACAAGGATATCCTGACAGGAGAATGGCTCGGTCCTGTCCCCCTAATTGTTTGGGGAAGACGCCACGCTTGTGTCTCCACAGGAGTAGGTCCAAGATGGATACCGTCCAGACTAGTAAGGATCCACCAAGAAGTTTCCCTCCCAACTCAACCAGCAGCAGATCCAGCACCAACGGATTCAGTACCAACTACAGGAAGCGATCCCCCATCAGCATCATTTTCGGGATAATCCTGTTTCTTGTGTGCAGCATAACACCAGCAAATCAGAAAGACTTAACGTCAGGAGCCCTTGCCACACCTCCTCCAACAATTCCAAATTGGGTAATGGTCTCTGGCCAAAATGTTTGGCTAAACCTGGCACAATCATTAAATACTGACTCTATCTGTCTATCTACCTTAGACCCCTCTCACCCTTTTAAGACCTGTCTGGTAGGAATCCCCTGGACACCAAGAGAATGGGGTGATTTTAGAAAGCAATATATACCCTGTTGTGATGACCATGATCAGTTTAGAAATCCATTCTTAGACTGTCTCACACGATCAGCAAAAACTTCACATGACAGACAGACATTTAGTTATCAGTGGCAGAGACCTGAGGAATTAGAAATCTTAGGGATTATTATATCTCCTCTCTGTTTCTACTTCATTCACAACAAATATGTTGCCCCTCCTGAATTAATTAATGTCACCTCTTATGGACCTTATTCCAACTTCAGTTTCTGGTGCAAGGAAGAGGTTCCTTACCAGATACATGCTACCCCTGATTCAGTTATTCTTCCAAAAGGAGTCTTTTTAATTTGTGGACTTAGAGTCTGGAATATGATTCCTAGATTAGCTGCTGGAGGCCCCTGCACATTTGGAAAATTAACACTGTACAATCCAGCTACCCTTATGAAATCTTTACCTGTAAGTCCTCCCAAAAATCGTGCTAAAAGAAACATTAACCTCCAAACAATCTCACCCTTCCCACATGGTAGAGTGCGCAGGCAATTCCAAGGTTTATACCCATCTCTTAACTTCTATCCATCACAACCAAAACCACCTTCTCCACCTAAAGCAGCACAGGTCCTTGTGGTTGCAGCACCCCCACCTCCAGTTGAAGAACATCCTTTAGCAAAATTGCAGTCCTTGAGTGAATTCACAGCAGAATGCAATTCCAACATGCATTTTTGGTCCGACACCATAAACGTTCTAAGTGGTATGCTTCCAGTTGTCAGCTCCACAAAAGCCTTAATGCTCCTTACCAGAATGGGATGTTGGCTAGCAAAAGAAGCTAATGCCACCAGTGCTGCCCTTGATGATCTATTACAAGATACCCAAACCAATAAGAAAGCCTTGTTACAAAATCGTGCTGCAATAGATTTTCTCCTTCTAGTAAATGGTCATGGGTGTCAGGAGTTTGAAGGCCTCTGCTGCCTCAACTTCTCTGATCACTCCCAATCTATCCACTCCCAGATTAATCAGCTTAAATCCTTAGTTCATGAAATCAAGCAAGTTGATCATCTGACTTTTGATGAGTTTTTCAACTGGCTGCCCTTCAAAGGCCTCTCTTCCACTATTAAGAAAATTATTGTAGTTATCATACTAGGACTTTCCGTAGTGTTTCTCTTTATGTGTGTCTTTCCATGCTTGCTCAGTTGTGCCAGAACCTCTCAATCATTAAAAGCATATCCAGTTTTAGAAAAAAGAAAAGGAGGAGATGTGGCAATGGATTTGCCATATGCAGAATGGAAGAAGTCCTGTCAGAGATGGACTAGTGAAGAAAATGAGAACAGTTCAAATGTTACAGAAACCGAAGTTTTTAAGGTGGTTTAAACAGGTTTTAAAATGGCTTTTACCTTTTTGCAGAGTCATTGCCTCTTCTTCCCGACACCCCCTGTGAGGGACTTGTCTCCCATACAGGAGTGTCCTAGGAAGATGTCCTGAGGTGTTTCTCATTGGCCTTTATTAACCCCTTCCTATTGGCTGTTGACTCTTTACCTGATTGGTTTTTTCTGTGTGCCCCTGAACTTGTAATTGGTTCCCCTTTGACCCTCCTAAAAGCCTTATAAACCTCTACCCCACAATAAACTTCCTCTTTCTTCCATCTCTCCCTGGTGGTCTGTGAGCTCCTTACGGGGTTATCAGGCCACGTGGCGGGGGCAGGGGGGAAGAGCATTCACCTTCCAGGTAATGGGCTGGCACCCAGAGCCTGAAGGTCTCCCCCTCCCACTAATCCGTCGTAGATAGTTACATAAGCTTGATAGCAACATCAGCTCCTTTGTTTCAGATGCAGGCAGTAAGCATGATTCTGGATTCCATAATCAGAATGCAAACGAGTAAAATATTCCTTGACATTGAGATTAAGGAAACAGCATGTATTGCAAAATATTGTCTTTTACCCTGCTTGTTGCCTTCTATGCATTCCTGCAAGTTAATCAAGGTGAAATGTTCAGTCAATCATGGCTTAAAAGAGCTAATGTGTTATACGGAAATTCCACAAACTAGCATTTTGTCCCAAGATGGATTTCATTTCATTAGAAGGCACAGGCTGGCTTCAATACCATAGAGTCAGCAAGATTTTAAATTAACACCTCCATTAAAAATGCTTGAAAGTATAAAAAAAATACATAGTTTTGTCCATCAACACAGAAACCTTACATAGGTTTTTGAAAGAAGTCTTGGAAAAGTGAGTTTTACTGAAAGTAATTAAACAATTAACTTTTACAACATTATCTCCCTAAATCTGATTCTATGTTCCCTTAAAAGCAACAACCACCACATATATGAAAACACAGCTAGTCCAATCTACAAATTGTGCCTGACAAATCTGGTGGCCTTCTACGACAGGATTATAGCCTTGGTGAATAAGGAAAGAGAAACTGATATCTACCCGGACTTGTGCAAAGCATTTGACACTGTTCCACACAACATCCTTGTCTATAAACCAGAGAGACATGGATTTGATGGATGGACCCCTCAGTGAAGAAGGAATTGGCTGGATGGTCACACTCAAAGAGTTTTGGTTAACAGTTCAATGTCCAAATGGAGAATGGAGACAAGTGACATTCCTCAGGGGTTGGTATTGGGACTGGTGCTGTTTAACACCTTTGTCGGCAACTGGGACAGTGGGATTGAGTGCACCCTCATCAGGTTCGCTGACAACACCAAGCTGTGTGATGCAGCCAACATGCTGGAGGGAAGACAGACCTCAACAGGGTGGACCCGTGCAAACCACATGAAGTTCAACAAAGCCAAGTGCAATGTCCTGCAACTGGGTCAGGGCAATCCCAAGCACAAGTACAGGCTGGGTGGAAAATGGATTGAGAGCAGCCCCAAGGAGAAGGACTTGGGGGTGTTGGAGGAAAAAAAGTTCAACATTATTCAGCAATGTGCCCTTGCAGCCCAGAAAGCCAACTGCATCCTAGGCTGCATCAAAAGGAGCATGGCCAGCAGGTCGAGAGAGGTGATTCTTCCCCTCTACTTGGCTCTCATGAGACCCCACCTGGAGTACTGCATCCAGCTCTGGGGCCCCCAACATAAGAAGGACATGGAACTGTTGGAGCAAGACCAGAGGAGGCTACAAAGATGCTCAGAGGGCTGGAGCATCTCTGCTATGGAGACAGGTTGAGAGAGTTGAGGTTGTTCAACCTGGGGAAGAAAAGGCACCAAGGAGACCTTAGACCACCTTCCAGTACCTAAAGGGGCTCCAATAGAGCTGGAGAAGGACTTTTGAAAAGGGCATAGAATGGTAGGACAAGGGGGAATGGCTTCAAACTGGAAGAGGGAGGCTTAGATTGGATATGAGGAAGAAATTCTTTATTGTGAGGGTGGTGAGGCACTGGAACAGGTTGTCCAGGGAAACTGTGGATGTCCCATTCCTGGAAGTGTTCAAGGCCAGGTTGGATGGGGTTTGGAGCAACCTGGTCTAGTGGAAGGTTCCCTGCCCATGGCAGGGGGGTTGGAATGAGATGATCTTTAAGGTCCTTTCCTGTAATGATTCATATTACAGGAAGGATGCTGCAAAGCATTCTGGGACTTGTAGTTCTTTAGGACTCTATCACACATGTTGCAGTTTGAACTCTGTATTTAAACTGCTGTTCTTGGTAATAAAGCTAATTCAGTTACTGCACATACATGTGAGTACCTGGGTTTGTGCCAAACAGGTGCCACAGATGACGCCCGAATCGGGACATTCAACAGACATCGGGAACCAGAAGCATTAAGCTTTGGGATGTCTGCCAGTGGCACTCCATCCTCATAGAATTAAAAGGAAAAAGGAAGAATTCTTCGACAAGTCGCGCGCACCAGTTACCTCTGCAAACACAGGACAAAAAGGGAAAAAAAGGACGAAAAAGGACAAAAGAAGAAAGATCCAGCTTCAGCAAACAGAGGTAATCTAAATCTATCGAGGATGGGAGGGAGGTATTCCCACAAGGGGAGGTTTTCCCCAGAAATTAAAGAAAAAGATGAAGCGTTCTTAATATATATTACCATAATTATACTGGGATTCCTGCTGGTCAAGACTTTTACTGTGACTACTTGGCAAAAAAACGGTGTTAGGCTTTATAAGAGAGAGATCTTTAGAGACTTAAATGAAATTAAGAACTTGTTCACGTGGAAAGATCTAATGAATGCCTTAAAAATTCGCAGCAGGAAAGCAACTCGACCCGCAGTTGCAAACCCTGCTCCTCCTGCCCCCCCTGCAGCCCCTGCCACCCCAACTTGGGTTTCCCCAGAGACGTTGCGCAAGAGAAGGGGTACGGGAAGTCCCTTACAACAGAGAGGGGAAGAGGGGCGAAAGGGAGACCACGAGCAAACTGGAGCAGTGTTTTTCTCCCACTGCCAACAAAGGGAGGAGGGTGGCGTGCGACCACCGCTTACCGCGGGAGGGCTTTGCCCAATGCTGCATGGTGCAGTGGTAGAAGATGTCACACTGCTTTCTCGCCAGCACGCAGTTTGCGAGGAGCCTAATGGCACCGCGCCGCCACTTTCTCTCCAGTGCACAGCTAAAATGGAGCTTCCCTTTCCACTGCCGCGGATTGCACAATCAACACGTGGCTGCCACGTGGCAGTGACACGGGTGTGGCCAGAGCAGAGAGATTTCTCTGAACAATTTTTCTTGCATTCGGTAGGCCTTGTTTGACATGACTTTAGAAATGACAAGCGGTGTAATGTTTATACTTATAAACTGTGTGAAAATATGCAATGTTTATACTTGTTAGCCGTGTGTTTATAATTATAAGGTTTGAGAACATAGTATGTTTATAGTAAGAAAGCCTTGAGAAACTGGAGATAATGAAACACCTGCAGATCTCAGAAAACCCCTAAAGGCGGATCAATAGAAAGAGTTTTGCATGCCAAGTATGATCTTAGGCCGCGTGGACAAAGAACCAGGTCCAATAAACTGAAAGCATGAGACACGTGCACACTGAACTATCCAATCATCTTGTTGTGAGCATGTACCTGGAACAAACTAAGCTGTATAAAATTAACTGATTTAAATAATAAATTGGACATCACTTTGATCACATTGACGGTCTGCTTTGTCTCTGTACCTCTCCATCAACACACGGGCGCCGCCATTTTGCTCCTGCCGCAGGGCGGAAGTGAGATCATCTCTTCCACCGCTGCCACCATGTTTTCGAATGTCGCGGCGGGGCGGGAAGCAGCTGGGGAATCCATGGCAAGAACAGAGCCCCCCTACCATATAGGGGCTGGCGGACAGAAAGAGGAGCCGCCGGGACGTAGAGGCAGGGTTGCCACTAGGAGCCCAGCTTGGCACGGCGGGGCACCAGCGGTGGCAGTTTCGCCGGCGCCTGAAATGGACAAGCGAAGGCGGGGTCGAGGACGTACCCGGAGCTGTGCCGGGTCCCTGCCGTGCCGTGGCTGAAGCGGCGGCAGTGCCGCGGCTGTGGAGCCCCCGCAGGGGGAGAATGGGCAGCGGGGGGGTGTGTCTTGCCTGGCTGCAGAAGTCCCCCTGCAGGGCTGCCCGTGCCACGCTGGGGTGCGTCAGGCGCAGCAGGGCAAGAAACGGACAGGGGGTCGGCTCGACCCCGGGTCGGCTATGCGGGCTGGCCCGGCGGCACAGCTCTGCACGGCTCGGGCAGGAGTGGGAGCCCATGGGGGCGGGCCGTGGAAACATGGCCAGGCGAGTGCTACCCGAGACCAGGGTGGCGGTACTGGTAACAGCAGTTTCAGCGGGGACAGTGTCCAGCCTGGTACACCCCCCCTCAGCCCGGCGCGGCACAGCCAGTTCCAGGCCACCTGCCACTGGCAGCAGCACAGCAACAATAACGCCCGAACCCCCGCCATCAAAATCGAACAACTTATACAATGTTTCCAACAGCAGAGCTGAGCAGAGGCTTTCCCAGCAGGGCGGGCACACAGTCCCGCCGGGCTCCACCCCATGCCAGCTAGAATACCCAGGAGCACAGCTTCCAGTGCATTTCAAGTCCTGCAAAATCACAGCACCATTGTCCACAGCACCCACCAGCATTCAACTTTGACCAATCCTGGACATAACTACAAAAAACTGCAGGTTCGCATCTATTCCTGCCTATTTTCCATCGAAAACTGACTGAACTGTTATTAACATGTTTGCTAAGATTGTTTTTAAAGGTAAAGAACAACTACAAGAGGTGAATGAACGAGAACCTGGACATTATCTTCATTCCAAAAACCTGAGACAACATAGACTGATTTCTCACCGAGGACACTGGATTTCAAGCTGTGTGAGCAGATTGTAATGATAACCTGTCTATTCTAGGCACAGACTGTGATCAGAAATTGAAAATTTACCTTCAATAGCTATGCTTTACTGCCATTCACAGATCACTCATATAACTGAATTAAACCATATAAAAATACATATCACCACACTCACCCACAGGACCAACAATAGTAGAAAGAGCACACCACACATTAAGAAAAATATAACAAAAACAACAAAAAAGGGAAGGGGATATGAGTCTCTTCTCTATATGTGTAAACCTACATTAACTCTTCTTCAAAACAGGAGCAATCACAAGAAACAATAACTGATGAAATTAAACCAAAAGAAATATAACTAATAACCACTACCAAACCCAAACTACGTGATTGAAATACAGAGGCATAATAAAAGGTTTAAGTATGCATGTGTGAGGAGAGAATGAAAAGGTGGTCACCTAAATATGAATGAGAAAGCTGTGTGGATGTATGTATGTGTGTGTAGTGGTTTAGTTTTAGGCCTTCCTTGGCAACCAGGTCGAAACCAAGGAAGTACCATATCCCAGTATTCCATCCTCTTTCTTTACATAAGCAGAAGTATTAATACAAGGGGAGAAGTAGGTTGAGCCCTTCTTCTCTTCCAGTGGACTTGAAGAAAGCAGCTCCCTGCAGCTCCTCCAGCTGTGGGGGTGTCGGGCCTGTGGTTTGTTGAGAGGCCACTGCCTTCTGCCTTCTTCCCGAGTTCGAGAGGGAGATGAGGTGATTTGTGAACTGAGTCGTTTCTGCTTTTCTCAAGGAAAGTATTGAGATTTCGTTCACTAGCTCTTATTGACTGTGTATATCTATTTCTGGTTTTTTTCTTTTCTTTATTCTTTTGAGGGTGTTTGGGGTTCTCTTTTTATACGTATATAGTATTGTAACGGTATATAAATGTAATATATGTAAATATATATATATATATACTGCTTTGGTTGTGTTTTCGGTGGTTTTTTTCCCTTCCAATTCCTTCCCCTGTGTTCCTAAGAAAAGAGAGGGGGAAAGGGTTTTCGTTGTGGTGTTGGGCATTTGACAGGGAGCCAAGCTCAAACTGCCACAGTGTGTGAACTCAATATTAACAATATGTCAATTAAAAGCACAATTATACAACAATATCACCTCAACCACGTAAATTATCCTCAAATAACAGTAAATACAATATCCATACCCTCAGATAAAAAGTCTTACATAAACCATAAGGAATTGAAGGTTATACAGTTAATAAGGTTATGAATATTGCACGGTTGAGAAGGTTGCACAAGCTAATAAAGTTATTACCAGTTTTAATAAAGACCTTACCACATTAGACCCTGGTTTTTATAGATGGTTAAGATAAGTTTGTTGACATTAAGAAATGTTTAAGAAAAAGGTTTAAAAATTGTTCTATAACTTGTTATAATTATAATAAAGAAAGGGGAAATGTAACGATTCATATTACAGGAAGGATGCTGTAAAGCATTCTGGCACTTGTAGTTCTTTAGGACTATCACACATGTGCATTGAAGTGCTCTAATGTCATTGGTTGAAAGGTCATATGTTACAGTTTGAACTCTGTATTTAAACTGCTGTTCTTGGTAATAAAGCTAATTCAGTTACAGCACAAACGCGCAAGCTGGGTTTGTGCCAAACAGGTGCCACACTTTCCAACCCAAACCCTCCTATGATTCTATATATGTTTTAGCTTATTACTCCATTTACAGACATATCAAAGTGAACACTCATTATGATCAACAAGGTTTTATAGAGGCATAATATATACTTAGGAACCTTTATAATCATGGTGCAAGAAAGATATTACTTCCAACAAACCCTACCAAGTTATTTTCTTTTGGGGTTCCAATAATATTGCAGAAGACTGGAGCCTAACAATTAACATGCTTTTCACATCACTCAGTTAAAATTAGACATTCAAACTGTGTCATGTAAATGCCATCAATTTTCTTTAAGAGAAGTTCTTTATAGTTGCACAGCCCAATAAAACACTTTAACACAGAAGACCAAAGCCATTTTATTTTTAATGTATCTCCATGAACACAAAGAATAGCTTGACAGACATTCAAGGAAGGAAATCAAACTGGATAATTCAAGTACTTTTAAATTCCAGAAACATTTTTTCCCCTGAAATTCATACCTGAAGGTCATAAGAAGTTTCACAGGGCTTTTTGTTTCTTATTGTATAAACTATAGCAACCATGACATAAGCAGAAATACTGTTCTAAAGCATTAAGCTGTAGGTGTATCTGGAATGGCATGTTAAGGAGTCCAGGAAATGCTGACATGCCACTGAAATTAAGGGCAGGCATGCTTCAGAGTGAAGTAAGGGAACAAATATCTTTCTCAAACAATAAGTACGTGATTCTTCACACTCCCACTGCCAAAGCTATCTGCAATATTAACAGTTATTGTACTTATGTATATGAATGAAAGGTAACTGAAAATACCTGTTAAATTCTTGACACATATCTACAATAAGCACCAACAAATGAAGCTTCTAGGGCAAGTACCGCTCAAGTAGTAAAGCCTACACTTGAACCTGCAGACGTAACCCAAGTCAAAAGTTCTAGTCAGTCTCCACCTAAGAGCTCTGCTTCAACCCCACTGTCTTCCAGACATTAAGTGTCTGAAGGTTACTGAAGATTATATAGGGAAAGGACTCACCAAGGATCAACCCCAAAAATCCTCCCTCCTGACTTTAAGCCCTTGTCCTAGTTAGAACAACTGGGACCGATTCATCACTGGATGGGTGTAGCCCAAAACTGTGTATTCTATAGCCTTCCATGCCATTTCCCAGAAACGGTTATCAGTAGAGACCTGCGAAATAGGAAGATGTTCCTGTCCTCATACCCTTTTATGGAATTCCCCACTCTGAGGGAAGGACTGAGCATTCCTGCCTGAACTGGAGAATATATAAACTTGGAGTTTCAGAACCCTTTTACCACTCATGGGATCCAGAGGAAGACTGCAACTCACCGCTCTCAACCAGACTGAGACCACCACCCTCAACTGAACTGCAATCACTACTTTTGACCAGACTGCAACAGTTCTCCCACCAGCAGGTTTTTCCCCTCTCCCTTTACTTTGGACTCATGGGGGGCCCAAGGAACACCACTTTGTTCATGCCCCAGGGTGTTGGGTTATACATTTGGGTTTTGTGGGTTAAGACCAATTGTTTGTCTGTATAATCGTACTTATTGTATTATTTTATTAAATTGTTATTCTGACTTATAATCTCTTTTGAGTTGAGTTCATTTCCCCTGCTGGTTAACTTTTAAACCAGCACAGCCCTCTTCTGGACACTCAACAGAGAAGAACATTTGTGACATCTTTTGCAATAAATTTACCTGCATGCAGATTTACAGCAGGTTAGAAACGTGTAATACTGGTAAGAGAGCAACTCATGTCTTAGGGTGGCTGAAGACCTCTATGCTGACCCTAAATACAAATATAAATGTGTTCTGGAAACTGATGTAACCACAGATAAAAAAATGCAAGTCATGGGAAAGAACGAAGATGTCACTAGCTAAATCTGTGCAAGTAGAACAGCACAGCAAGAGCAGCTCTGAAAAACACAGCAGTTGGTGCAAACAACATGACCATCAGGTCCTCATTATTATGGGGATTTTTCTTTGAACTAACTCTAACCTGGCTCATAAATTAGGAATTAGTCTCCAAAGCTGTATGCACTTAATAACAGCGAAAATCCTAAATCGAACATTTGCATTCATTTCACATAAGACATTCAAAACAAAGCTTGACCCTTATTTTTTGACCCTTGCAGCCCTTTTGCAGACCCATTTTGACCCTTACGGCCTCATTTTTTAAGTTTCATAAACTTCATTTCCCCCATTGCTGTATCTCAGCACAATAATTAATTTTTAATTATTCTAGATACAACAAACTTTTAAGGTACCACAATACACTTCACTGGTCTGAAAAAGTGACTATGTATCTAGGAAGAACATAGGAATTGTGTAGGATTTACTTCCAGCATTTATAAACCCAGTTCTTCAGTAAATTTTGTGTAATCTCTCCTTCCACAGAGGATGTATGAGCACACTTCCATCTCTTCTCATAGAGTTATTTTTCACAATGGCCATGAAACCCATCACTAGCATCACACAAATTAGTTTTGGCACAGGCATATCCATTTGCCTATAAAGACCTTCTTTTTTTTTCCTCCCATAAAGATGAAATTAACACATTATTTCAAAACCTGATTAAATATAAACTATGAGACTGAAGCCGCTACCTTCTAAACTATGGATTGCCAATGTTTCAAAGATTGCATGCACTCTGTGCACACCAACCTAAGTCCTCCTCTGCAGGGCTGCTCTCGACTTCTTCTCCTAGTCTGTACTCATGTCTGGCATTGCCCCAACCCAGGTGCAGCACCTTGCACTTGGTCTTGTTGAACTTCATGAGGTTCTCATGAACCCACTTCCCAAGTTTGTCCAGGTCCCTCTGGATGGCATCCTGTCCTTCTGTTGCATCCTGTCCTTCTACCTCACATTTTACTGTTAAATAAAGTCCGTACTATTGACTTCAGCATATGGTCTCATTTGCACCTTAATTCAGGCAGAGGCATCTCTCAATAATCAGATCTTAACAGGTTCCCTCTCAGTTGTCTCTTCTCAAGGTTGAACAGGCGCAACTCCCTCAACCTTTCTAGTTTTCTTTCACTATAGCCTCTCAGTTATAATCCTTTGGTCATATCTCCACAGAACTTTTACTCTGAAGATCCAGAGGATGGCAGGGATGGCACTAAGAAATATTTAAATGATCCTTTGCCCCAAGAATAGAAAAATGTTGTGCCTGCATGTTTCCCTCAAAAACAAGATTTAAGAGAGAACTCTGACCTCCTGCCTTTAGTCAGTCCTTAACGATTTACTAAAATAAATTCAACTCTCCAAATTGCATTAGTGGCCTTTTATAAGGCAGGTAGAGATGATATACTACAGGAAATTGCAATCAACAAGAGAGCAGCAAACAATACTGCCATAAAAACATTCCACACAATAATCTATAAAGCAGCATTTTAAGAACACCTAAAGGTCAATTCACAAAATGTATTGGGGGGCGTCTTCTTTGGACAAAAGCAGGAATAATTGACTGAAAAAAACTTAAGCCTGCAAACCAAGTGCCTGATATTCAAGCAGACACATTCAAAGATGTCCTCTTAAAACAAACAAACAAAACCCCCAAAACCAAAAAGCCCACAGTGAAGGCCTTGAGGACATGAGGCAGTCTACTATATTCTCTTCTAAAAAATATTTTGATTTTTCCCAAAATGTGCCATGAATTATTATCAAATGTATGTTGAACATTTATAGAAACTTCAGGCTAACAGATTCATTTCACAGGCGTTCCAGTTTACAAATAAGATGAATGGGCACATCAAAAAACATTGCTTCAGATCTTTTTTAACTACTGACACCTATTCTTTCGAGTGATGAAAGTGCAGTCCTATAATTGGCCTGAAACTCAGTTCCTTTTCCCTCCATATTTCTAGTATTACTTCTGGCAAGCAACTCAGGTGCATATATAATTTCAAAGGTATTTAGGTACCCAATCCCAGAGTCTATTAATACTTATGCATATCTAGATAAGCAATTATAGCGCCTTGGAAAATGCAGATAGCAACTCAAACCTGGAGAAGAGAAGATAAACAAAGAAGAGTCATCTCTGCTACAAAGTTTACACTGGGGGTTTAACCACCTATGTAGCTACACCCTTTGAGAGACCTTGGAATGAGGGCTGAAAACAAATGAGGATGCTAAGCAAGAAAGTATGTCAATACAAAAAAGTTCTTTTTTAAAAAACAATGTTTAATTTAGGATTAAGAATTGGCTTAGTTTTTTTCTAAGATAGAACACCGTTGTCCTCAAATAAAGAAACTCTGTTCTTTCCATGAGACTTTTATAAATAAGCTCCTCAGCTACACTACAACCACTTCAACCCAAGCAGTGTTAGTGCTGGAAGAAGCCTTAGTGTAGGAAATTCTCTGGCGATTGCAGCATATTTCCCACTGTTGATCAGAGTACAGTCAGTTCAACCATCAGACCTTTTTCAACACTAAAGCCTAACTCACAGTGGTTCCTATTTAAGTGACTTTTACTCCTTCTGTAGGACAGCCTAGGTCAGGGGGGTGTGTGGTGTGGTGTGTGTCAGTATGCACAGCATCACTTCTGCAGATGTGGATGCTATAGAAGGACAAAGTTCTCGTTCCAAACAAAGATACTCACTGATTGTTCAAGAAACATAAGGAAAAACAGAAACGATGTAGTCAACTTTGTGCACACACCTTAAAATATGAAAAGCCACCCTGCCTCCCTCCCCCGAAAATCTGTTACAGAAAAGTCCACAAGTGCAGTATAAAAGACATTCAACTGAAGATAAAACAAGTCTGAAAAGAAATACTGGATTTCGCACTTCACAGGCAGTTTTGCCAGTTAGAAAGTGGTTAATGGGTTTTCAAAGATTCAATAATTATTAACATTAAAAAAAAACCCAACAAAAACCAAAACAGTAATTATTCATTGTGAGAAACAGTCTCAGATAAATAGTTTTTCGAAATAGAATTTATTATATGGTAAAAGCAAACAGTGCTGGGTGACGAGGTTGAGGTAAACACTCCTAACCTGCCACCCCGAAACAGACATTTGTCGACACTTTATTTCAGCTATCTCATACATATTCATTACACACATGCATATACATTTACATCGTTATTTCAAGAATTTAACACATGTTTACCTAGACTAATCTGTTATCTATACAACAGGCTATAAATTCTCGTATTTCTCGACAAGAAAGTGTTAACATCCTGCTGCCTAAGCCTAGTTCAGCTATAACTCATGTACAAGACAAGGTAAGATAGTCTGTTTATGTTTTTATAAGGGGCAATTAAGTTTTAGAATCTTTTTCCTCCTTCCCGAGGTCACACTGACCTCCTTCATTCTCATCTCGGCACGAATCACTCGTTTCATTTATCACATTCATTATTTTTCCTTCAACTTGCAGTAAGGGCACCACGGTGCTAGGCTCTCCCGAGGGTGCGGAACCTCGTTAGGCGACATGCGAACCTCCGGCACCGGGTCCAGTTTCCTGTACGTAAGGGCCGAAATGGGGGGGGAGGGGACACAGTACAACCCGCACGGCGGAGAGGGAAAGCAGACTCGCCGGGTCCCCCCTGCCACACACACACAGACACTCATAGAGAGCCAGCAGCGTCGCCGGACACGCTACCGACTCCCGTCGCCCTCCTACTGCATTTCAGAGGGTCCTACTTCCTCCCAGGGGAAGGTGCAGGCAGTCGCAGGGACTGGCGGGTAGGTTGTCACTTCATCGAGAGGCGCTGATGGCTCATACACATCTCCCCGCCTTCCCCCCCTGACAAACGCCGAGGGGTGCGGCGAGGGCTCCCCGTGAGGAAAGGCCGTGGGACGGGGGTGGGCGAGGGGCCCCCTGCCGCGAGAGTGGTTGGGAAACATCTTGACCCACGTCTCTCCTACCTCTGCCTCTCCCTCCTCACCCGCAACTCCTCGAAAACCGCCATTTTTTACCCACTGGTGCTGGTGGTGCCGCTGCCGGGTGCCACCGCCACCACCATGCACCCTTGTGCGCAACCTCGGCACGTGACGGGGGAGAGCAGCTCCAGTGGCGAGGAAAGGGGCGTTCCGCGCCTCCTCGTGGCGAGTCGCCTCTCCTGCCCTGAGAGAAATCGCGAGAGGAAACCAATCATTTTTAGTACAGACACACCCGTCAGTACCGGGTCGGGTCCAACCCCTTCATGACCCTCGCGGTTCCTAGCAGGCCCCGACCCGCGGGGTGGTAGGGAAGAAGTAGCTCCTCAGGCCCCGCGGGGCTCCGGCAGCAACTCCAGGTCTGTCAGAAAAGTCGAGCGCTCCAGTGACATGATTCCGGTGGGATCACACCCCTTGGGGTTCCCACACTGCCTTTCTCCAGGATTAACACCGTGGAGAACATACTCTGATTCAAAGAAATCCTTAAACAATATGCAAAGCACACTTTTATTACAGCCGGGGATATGCAAAAGGGATTCCTCCCCTGTGCATTCCACCGAGAAAAGAAATACAACAGCTTTTTAGACATTTGGAAGAAGTGAGCTTCAAAATTATATCATACATGCTGTTTACGAAGTCTGCCTTATCTAAATAGACATTTGGTTGCCTACCTCCTATTCTTACTATTATAGAGTAGTTACATCATGGCTAGGCTTCGTGAACGAAGATTTGGGAAAGGCTCTATCCACATTTGTTACAAGCACGCTGGTGGCTAATAAGGTCAATACGAGATAGACATGTACGATTGCAAAAGGCACAGCAGAAGGACTCCTTAGGTGGTATATTGTGGCACTAAACCTGCATTATATGGGAAAACTGTTGTTTAAGCATGTCTTAAAATGGCTTTTGGTGGTCTCTTTGCAAACACATGTTTCTTCTCCCCAACACCCCCCACGGTAGTGTTATCTCAGGAATGTCCTGGGAAGGTGTCCTGAGGTGTTTTTCATTGGTCCTTGTTAACCCCTTCCTGTGATTGGGTGTTCCTGTAAGCCCCTTGAGACTTCTAATTGGTTACTCTGTGAATCCTCCTAAAACCTATAAATGTAACATCCCCAACAATAAACTCGCTCTTGCCTCCTCTCCACGCCCGGTGTCCTGTCTCCCTGCCGGCCATGGGGCGACGTGCGGGGGGGGAGGGGAGGGTACCTCTCCCCTGCAGGCTCAGGGCCAGAAGAGACCCCTGAAGAAACCCCTGGAGTTCCCTTTCCCCATCCTTCAAGACGTCGGAATGGTTCCTCAGATGGAGATGGAACTAGAACTGGGCCACCCCACGTCGTGGGTGGGGAAAGGGATCCAGAGTATATTCTGCAAGACACGGTTCTTTCTGCGTTGTCTTTTCTCCTCGACAGTATTCCTGCATGCATTCTCAAAGGAAACAGCAGCATTATGGATGGTGTGTCTCCAGGCCTCCCGATTTGAGGCCAGAGTAGACCAGTTATGATGATCAATATGGTCGAGGCTGAGATGTTGTTTCAGGGAGTCCTTGTATCTTTTCTTTGGGGCTACCCTCTTGTGGCAACCAGTGGCAAGTTCACCATAGAGCAAGATCTTAGGGAGGCGGTGATCTTTCATCCTTGAGACGTGCCCTGCCCAACGCAACTGTGTTCTCAACAACATGGCCTCAATGCTTGTGACTGCTTCTTGTTCTAGAACAGATGTATTGATCACGTAATCTGACCAGTGGATGGTAAGGATTGTACGGAGACAGCACTGATGGAAGCGTTCTAAGAGACGCAGGTGGTGGCGGTAGATGACCCATGATTCGGGACCATATAAAAGAGTGGACAGCACAATGGCTCTGTAAACACTGATCTTGGTTCTTTTCTTCAAGTGTTTATTCTGCCATACTCTTTTATGGAGTTTTCCAAAAGCACTATATGCCTTTGCTAACCTGTTGTCTATCTCTCCATCGATCTTACCGTCCGAGGAGATGAGGTTGCCTCGGTAATTAAACTGCTGAACTGATTTGAGCTCTGATTGGCCAATGGTGATATGGGGATGATGGAAGACTTCCTGAGGTGCAGGTTCATAGAGAACTTCTGTCTTCTTTAAGCTTACTTCCAGCCCAAAGAGCTCGGTAGCATCTGCAAAGTAGGATGTTAAATGCTGCAGAGTTGCTTCTGTTTGGGCCACAAGGGCAGCATCAACAGCATAAAGTAGAGTAGTTACATAAAGTTTTATCATTTCAAACAGTTTAGGTTCCCCCCACTCCTCTTCTGTCTCCCTTACAATGCTATGTGCTAAAAATCTTTCCTGCTTTCTTTTGTTTACATAAGATAGCTTTATCTTAATTGTCCACAGTTTGGACAGCAACCTTTTTTCAAGCAGTTTACAATTTTGAATCCAAAAAACCGGTCCGAGAAACTGCCCAGAGACTTTGATCTTTTGAGCAGCAAAGGTATTTATTAGCAGCGCTGGGAGCAAGCCAGCTATTGCTGGAAAAACTTGCTCGAAGGTTTTCCAGAGAATCAACACTTTTATACAATTTTCAGATGCGATTAAATGCATATTCAAATAATTACAACATATACTATGCATATTAATAATAGGCGGAGTATAGGTGGAGCTCAGGCGGGGCTTGGGGCGGTGCTTCTCTTGGCACCCCATTTCGGAGGGTAGTTCCGACCTTCCTCCATGGAGCAGGGGGTTTCAACTCATCTTCCTCAGTTTGACCCTTCTTCTTTTCCATTGTTCTTGACCCGCTCATTGAAGCTTGGAAAAAGCCCTGACTCCAGGCCTATTTCTCCTATTCAAATGTCTACCTGATCCTGTCATATTTCTAATTTATTGCTTCTAGGCCTATTACATGTTCTTGTACTATTCTCTGAAGCTTTGGTCCAGTAAGTAGAACAGAACGAGTACAGATCGTTTTGGATGTTGGTAACTTGTTTGCAGGCCCAAATTTCTTAGTTAACTCTTTAGGGCCTAGCTTCCTGTTTCAATTTGCAAAGTCACACTTACATATCTAAATTTACTAACATAACTAAATTTTATTTTATTTTGTCTTGTCTTTATTTCAATTCCCCCCTTTTCTTTTAACTAATGCAAATTCTTTTGCATCACCTTTTGTACAGTCTTAGTTAACTCTTTTGGGCCTAGCCTCCTGTTTCATTCCCCCCTTTTTCTTTAGAATTTACGAATTCCTTCATCAAGTTCCAATGGATTTTGATAGGTATTCATCACAGTCCACATTATCTGCATCCTTCTAACCATCATGCTTGATTTGTACCATAGCCAAACAATTGGGACCAGTAGTAGAATCATGCAAGCTCCTAAAACCAACATTGGATGTATCAAATAGTGGAACACTTGTGATGCCGTAGGGGAGTATCCTGTAAAGATGTCCCACCAGTGGTGCTCTCCCACTTTTTCCACTTTGGTTAGAACAGTTTTTATGCTCTCAGTGTCATGTTCTACTTGCCAGAGCATTCGTTTAGTCATTCTGTTTACTTCTTGGACCAGTTTTTCTATATCAGGATGTTTAAGCATTGCTTTAAAAAGATTAATGTTCATCCCTATCTGTAATTTTGGCACATCATGATACATTATATAATCACCTTCAATCAGTTGTCTAGTAGTCACTGGAACAGTATAATCAAAGTCACAACCTGTGATTCGAGTAAAATTACATACACAAAAATTAGTACCATTCGTGATTTCATGACAAGCATCTATAGTAAAATTAGCACAAAAAGTCCTAACACATGCACATCCATTTCCTACGTAATAGACTTGTGATTGGGCTTTAGCATGGGGAAGCATCTCAAAGGTACACAGACTATTCTCAGTATCTAAGCATAAATCTTCATTTTCTACTACAGCATTTTCACAGATATATTTTAATTGTCCTTTAGGAGTACATGCTTCAGTACTGACTGATTGCCACTTTTTCTTGGTGTAATCGTAACTTGCCCAGACATTTATGGTCTATTGGTCTGACAATTACATTCTGGTGTATGGCTCCTAATGTCAGGATAGGAAATATGGTCTTTTCTTTAGCTGCACTGATAGTGAGTACATAAGCTTCAATGTGTTCATGTTGAGGGTTGTAAGTGAAATTCACTAACTACCATGACGCTTGGTAATTTTTCTCAAATTGTGTAGTGGAACTATTTCTAACTATTATTTCTCTTACTTCCTGTGGTAGTATTCCTGAAGTTCATTCCCTTAATATTTCTGCAGCTACA
Source organism: Corapipo altera (assembly GCF_003945725.1). Classification (NCBI taxonomy): domain Eukaryota; kingdom Metazoa; phylum Chordata; class Aves; order Passeriformes; family Pipridae; genus Corapipo; species Corapipo altera. The sequence goes on from NW_020885044.1 coordinate 208,812, forward strand.
GATTGTACCCATTGTTGCGTTTGGAGACACTGTATTGCAAGTGCAAATCTTTTATGGATGACACCAGCATAGTCAATTACTTTAGTAAAATCTTTTGCAGTGTGGTTAGTTATTAATGTTAACAATTTAACTGCCAATGATTGTGTTTCTGCCAAAGTAAGTAAAGATGATCTTAAAGAGACTTTGAGTTTTCCTAGATCAGATGTGACAGCACTCAGTTTATTCACCAACACTTCTTGATCTATGGTGTTTAATACACCTAATCCTGTACCAAACCATCCAGTTACATCCCTCTGAATTCTGGTACAAGGGGATCTGGCCTCCATCCATGTATGCCAGCCTTTAAGGTTTTGCTGAATATAGGGCTGACAATCTTTTTGTATGCTTCATATGTTTACTTGAAGGTTTATTCAAACCCTCTTCAGTGAATATGTGGAATCTAACAACAGTTTCTGTTCATTTGAGTGTACACTCTCACAGGTTAAAGAAGGAGTTGTAGAGCCAGCGGTGGTCTTAGTCAATGGGGTGGTAGGAGATTTGCTGGTTGGAAATCTCCTGGTTATATTTCCTTCCCTGAATGTCCACTGACACATCACAGAAACTGATTTATCTAGAGTGAAGGTGTGCCAACACTGATCAGTCACTAATTACATTTCACAGTAACATCAATTTTGGGTGACCATCTAATCTGTGCCTATTAAAACACTTGCATTGTATGGGGTACCAGGATTTTACCAATTATTCAGTACCCTCGTTCCTTGGAGGACTATGGCAGATGGACTAGAACTCCCATTATAGGTCTGAGACCATAATGATTTTTGGGCAAGAGTTTGATTTAACACCAATGTACTTATCAGTCCAAAGATCAGCATTGAGAAGGTTTGAGTGCAGATGATTCCTCTCCTGAGGTCCATGTTTCCTCTGGAACCCTCTTGACTCGAGAGTAGTGGATCCACATGGGTTTCTCTTTCACCCGGATCGCTGTAAAGGTGGTCATCAGCACCTGGTAGGGTCCATCCCACTTCTCTCGTGGTGGATCTCCTGAAAGATTCTTAACATATACCTGATCACCAGGATTGAATGGATGTAACTTACAATCAGGCTACTTGGATTGGTGTTCTAACACCACCGTAGCATTTTTCTGCAATTGTTTTCCTACAGCCATAACATAATCATACATATACTGATTACCGATTTGATCTACAGCTTAACTATTCACAGTTTGCATCATGTAGGGTCTGCCCAATAGAATTTCAAATGGACTCAGTTTCTCTTTTGATCTTGGCTTGACCCTTAGCCTGATTAAAGCAATAGGTAAAGCTTGATAACAATGAAAATTTTGTTTCTTGACATATTTTAGCAATGTGTTGTTTAATGAGATGATTCATCTTTTCTACTTGCCCACTTGCTTGGAGTCTGTAGGGCATATGCAGTTGCCAATTGATTTTTAGTGCTTTACTTATTGCTTGTACAATTCATGCACAAAAGTGTGAACCTCTATCTGAAGAGATGCTCTTAGGCATTCCAAACCATGGTATAATCTCATTCAACAAGACTTTAACCACTCCTTTTGATTCATTTTTTTTCTACATGGGAAAGCTTCAGGCCATCCAGAAAATGTATCAGTCAAAACTAAGAGATAACAGGACTTCCCCCCTTTTTTTGGAAGTTCAGAAAAATCAATTTGCCAAATCTCACCCGGAAAACTTCCTCTTTTTATTGCTCCTAGATTAATTTTAAGTTTGATGTTTGGATTATTTTTCAGGCAGAGTTCACACTGAGATGTGACTCACTTTATTGTGGTGAACAAATTTGGTCCTGCTACTCTAGTTTTTAAGTGTTGATAGAGTGGATCCACACCCCAGTGAGTTTTATCATGTTCTGTTTTCACAAATTGCCATATTAATTTTTCTGGTAATACTAATTGACCTGTCTTCAATTGACCCCATCCATTTTGTAACAGCTTACCTCCGCTCTTATGTATCCACTGATGATCTGTTTCCTGATACTCTACCTGTTGATCTGTGTCTAATCCTTCTGGGACTAGAGCTGCTATTGGTTGTTCAGTACCTCTTGCAGCCGCTAGTTTGGCTTCTGCATCGGTTTTTCTGTTTCCTATCTCTGGAATGGTGTTGCCTTTCAGGTGTCCCCTGCAATGCATTATAGCCACCTGTAATGGGAGTTGGACGGCTTCTAGCAATTGCAGGATCTCCTCTGCATGTTTTACAGCTTTTCCTTGCATGGTCAATAGTCCTCTTTCCTTCCAGATCGCTCCGTGGGCATGTACAATAGCAAAGGCATATTTAGAGTCAGTCCAAATGTTGATTCGCTTTCCCTTTGCTAGTTCAAGAGCTCGGGTAAGAGCTATCAGTTCTCCTTTCTGAGTTGAGGTTCCTGCAGGTAAGGGGTTGGATTTGATTACCTGTTCTGTTGTATTTACTGCTTAACCAGCCATCCTTGTGCCCTGTTTCACGAAACTGCTACCATCCGAGAACCAGTCGTCTGCATCCTGGAGTGGTTCTTTGAGGTCTGGGCGACTGGAGTATACTGCTTCAATGGTCTCCAAGCAGTCGTGTACAACAGGTTCTGATGAGGTTTTTCCTTCTAGGAATGAAGGTTGGTTGACAATGTTAGTCACCTGAATGGTCACATCATCTGATTCAGCTAGGATTGCCTGATACTTCAGGAACCGAGAAGGTGACAACCAGTGGTTCCCTTTCTGTTCTAGCACTGCAGATACAGTATGGGATACTAACACAGTCATTTTCTGTCCCATAGTAAGCTTTCTGGCTTCTTCTATGTTTACAACCACTGCTGCAACTGCCCTTAGACAGGTAGGCCATCCTTTGCTTACCTCATCCAATTGTTTGGAGAAGTAGGTCACTGCTCTTTTGTGTGGTCCCAGTTGTTGAGCCAAGACCCCTAAAGCCATCCCTTGACGCTCGTGCGAGAACAACCAGAAGGGCTTCGTCACATTGGGTAAACCCAACGCCAGAGCCCTCATGAGTTCTCGCTTCAGTCTTTTGAAGGCTTTGTCTGCTTCGGGGGTCCAGGTTATGTGATCCTTGTTCACTTTCAACAGATCATACAAAGGTTTTGCAATTATCCCATACTGATATATCCACAAGCGACACCAACCTGTCATTCCTAGAAAGGCCTGGAGGCTCCTCACTGTTTCTGGTCTGGGTATCTGGCAGATGGCTTCTTTCCTCGCCGTCCCCAGGGACCGTTATCCTCCCGATACTTCATATCCCAGGTACACGACTTTCTCCTGGACCAACTGGGCTTTCTGTTGAGAGACTCGATAACCACTTAAACCCAAAAAGTTTAAGAGAGATATTGTCCACTGAATACAGTCCTCCTTTGTGTCTGTTGCTATTAGGAGATCATCTACGTATTGCAGAAGAACGCCCTCTCCCGGTGGCTGTTGCCATAGTTCTAGTTCTCTGGTTAGTTCATTACCAAAAAGTGTGGGACTGTTCTTAAAACCTTGAGGCAAGACTGTCCATGTAATTTGCATCTTTCTCCCTTTGTTAACAGGCTCCCATTCAAAGGCAAAAATCTTTTGGCTTTCCTGTGCTAGGGGTAGACAGAAAAAGGCATCTTTTAGATCCAACACTGTAAACCAAAACAATTTGTCCCTTAATTTAGTCAAAAGTGTATAAGGGTTTACTACAACAGGATGTATAGTTTTGGTTATTTGATTTACTGCTCTTAAATCTTGTACTAACCTGTAAGTTCCATTCGGTTTCTTCACTGGAAGGACTGGAGTGTTAAAGTCTGATTCACACTATCAACAGTCCTAATTTCAGAAAGTTTTCAATTATTGGCTCAATTCCTTTTCTGTCCTCTAGCCTCAGTGGATATTGTTTCTTTGCTACTGGCTTAGCCCCTGGTTGTAGTTCTATCTGAATAGGAGTTGCCCATTTTGACTTACCCGGGGTGTCAGTGGCCCATACGAGGGAGTACACTTGATTTGTAATCTGATCAATATCCTGATTGTTTGGCCTCGGTTCCACGCAGTTCATAGCTAAACTCAGAGCTACCAACAATTGTTCTTCCTTTACCTGGAATTCAATTTTACCTTGTTTAAATTTTATTACAGTTCCCAAGTTTTCTAATAAATCTCTACCCAATAAAGGTTTGGGTGAACTTGGTAAATACAAAAACTGATACAATCCCATTTGTTTCCTGATTTTAAACTTTAGAGGTTTTAAAAAGAAAGTTTTTTCTGATTGGCCAGTGGCACCAATAACCTGTACATAATCATCAGTTTTAGGTATCAATTCCGGATTCAAAACCGAAAACGTTGCCCCAGTGTCGATCAAAAAAATCCAGTTTTTCTTCTTCTTCCCCTAGTCGAATTGTTACCAGCGGGTCTGCCAGGGAAAAACCAGCCAGTCCCCGTCAATCACTATCTTGGTGGGCTATGACAGCCCCCCCCGAATTTCTATTTCCCTGAGTGGGACACTCTCTCTTCCAGTGTCCCTCCTTCTTACAATAAGCACATTGATTTTGACCTATCTCTGTTTGTTTGAAGGGTAAACCTCCCCTTCCCCGTGTTGCTTGTCCCCAGCCACGACCTCTGTAATATCGTCCAGCTGTTACCGGGTTCTGTGTTAAAACTGCAATCATTGCTCTTGTGAACCTTCTGTCTTCTCTCTTTTCTCTGTTGTTATACACTTTCCAGGCTTCATTCATCAAAACCTCTAAATCTTTATTGGCAGGGTGATCTATTTTCTGCAATCTTTTTCTAATATCAGGATTACATTGTCCCATCAATAGCCCCACTAAATGTAGTTTACCTTCCTCTAATGACGGATCTAAGGTGGTATATTTTCTCATAGCAGCCCTCAGTCTGTCCAAAAACTCTGTGGGGGTTTCACTTCGTCCCTGCCTTACATCATACAAGGTTGCCCAATTCACTGCTTTAGGGATAGCATTTTGTAATCCCACCTTAATCAAATCTCTATATTTCATCAACATTCTATAATGTTCTGAGTTGTTTGGATCCCAATTAGGTTGTTGCAATGGAAAAATTTGATCTACATCCCCTGTTAAAACTCCCATGGCAATCTGGTTCATCACCTCTCGTCTAGCTGTTTTTATTACCAGTTCTTTCTCTGTTTCTGTCAGTTCTGATAACATCAAATCAATATCAATCCAATCTATTTCCCTATTCTTTGCAATTCATTCAAATCTCTTAGCCACTTTCTCAGGATTTTCCCTGAAGCACTTAGCTTCCTCTCTCCAACTGTTCAAATCACTAGCCGAAAAGGGTGCTTTCACTTTTGCCTGCGTGCCTGTAGGTGTTATTACCTGACGCAGAGGCACTAACATGTGACCAGTCCCTGCTGTTTGAGCCCTTGTCTTGACCCCGTTCCTCCTTCTACCACTCTGTGCCGAAGTCTGACCACGATAAGTGCTACTTATCCCTTCCTCGGGGTCATCTATACTCTCAGCTATACTCCTAGAATCATCTGCCCCTAATCCCGATTCCTGCAGGCTACCTGGTCCTTGCCTAACTGGTTCCAGTCCTCTAAAATAAGCTAACTGTAATTCCTGAGGATCCAAGATACTATCTCCATCACTCCCTCTCCTCCCCAGCTTAAGACACCTCTGACCTATGCTACAGGCATCACAGCAATGCTTTCTCGGCTTACTATTTTTCTGATCTCTTTCTAATGCCAGCACAAGAGGGTCCTGGGGGGTTACATTAATTCCACAACTTTTCTGCCACTCTGGTTTATTTCTTAATGTGAAAAACATGTCTGCATACATGACTTCATCCCACTTTTGCTCTCTACGGAGAAATAACATAAGCTGTAAAATGGTATTGTAATTAATGCTCCCCTGTGGAGGCCATTTTTCACCATCATATAAAGTATACAAAGGTCACCAATTCTGGTAATATTTTAAAAAGGTCTTCTTACTCAGATTACCCCCAGGGGTTCCTCCCAATTCCTTCCAATGACTCAATATACATCCTACGGGAGTCTTAGAATTTATCTCCTTACTTGCACTGATTCCCATTACGAAAATAGGGAATTAGATTTAGAATATGCCAACAACCACAACTACTATATTCCAAACAATATTCAACCACCAAACCCTAATATTACTTTTCACCAAAGATTTCCTAAAATCACCAGCTTTATAACCTGCTTCTAAAAATTACCAGTTCTTGTAACCAACTTGCACTAATACAAAAATCCACAAGATGTCACCTTTAGACCACAAATACACCTGGCTTCCACAATGAGCCTATATATCCACACAAATCCACAAAATACTGCTGTTAACCACTGAGCGCACACTTTATAACAAATCTGTATACTCAAAACACAAAATCCAAACCAGATGTTAAAACTCTGGGCGTATTGAAAGAAACACTGGCCTACGAATCCTACAACAATAATACCAGACGCACCTAGTTTCCTCTAGAGTTTGATTATTTCCACATCTAACACAATACAAATTTAAAGTCCAACCTAACCTTATTTCTTGGGAAGATCTGGGTCCTAAATATACTTAAAACAGTTGTTACATAGAGCACGCACATACAATGAACAATTGCAAAATGGACAGATCTTAATTCTGGGTTTTAAGCTATGTGGTATATTCACAGTCAATTTTTCAGACCCACTCCCCATACAGATTTAACAAGATGTTTCTATGGTTGGTTTAGGGTGAACAGAGACTTCAGGAATTTGAAATTGCCGACAGCACAAAGCAAGAAAACAGAAAATTAGCAGAGTAATATAGCACACACAAACTGCTATAACAATTGTTATTTTCCAAGAGTACATAGTAGATAATTTTAAAACATAGACAAAAGAACAACCAAAGGAAACTTAGGTGCTTTGTTTTCCTCGATGTAAACACTATAAGGCCAAATACAGACAAAACCAGAACATACCAGCCCAGAGGGGTTACTCCCCAGGAAGAGTGTCCTCTCCCGTGTTCCCTGCGAGAGACGGAGTCCCGTTTTCGACTTACGGGTATCCAGAACCACAATAACCAGAACCAGAATAAACAAAACCAGAAACCAGATATAAATACCTTTTATCAATAGGCAGTGTTCTTGTCCAGCCACCGCAAGAGATCACCAAAGGAGGGAGCCCCTTCGGGTAGAAAGACTTACCCAAGGGCGTCCAGGGGGTCCCGTCCTCCGAGGGTCTCCGTAGTCGGGTGGAGAAGTTGTGCTGCCGCAGTCACCAAATGAATCTGAAAAACCAGTCCGAGAAACTGCCCAGAGACTTTGATCTTTTGAGCAGCAAAGGTACTTATTAGCAGAGCTGGGAGTAAGCCAGTTATTGCTGGAAAAACTTGCTTTCCAGAGAATCAACACTTTTATACAATTTTCAGATGTGATTAAATGCATATTCAAATAATTACAACATATACTATGCATATTAATAATAGGCGGAGTATAGGTGGAACTCAGGCGGTGCTTCTTTTGGCACCCCATTTCGGAGGGTAGTTCCAACCTTCCTCCATGGGGAAGGGGGCTTCAACTCATCTTCCTCAGCTTGACCCTTCTTCTTTTCCATTGTTCTTGACCCGCTCATTGAAGCTTGGAAAAAGCCCTGACTCCAGGCCTATTTCTCCTATTCAAATGTCTACCTGATCCTGTTATATTTCTAATTTATTGCTTCTAGGCCTATTTTATGTTCTTGTACTATTCTCTGAAGTTTTGGTCCAGTAAGTAGAACAGAACGAGTACAGATCGTTTTGGATGTTGGTAACTTGTTTGCAGGCTCAAATTTCTTAGTTAACTCTTTTGGGCCTAGCCTCCTGTTTCAATTTGCAAAGTCACACTTACATATCTAAATTTGCTAACATAACTAAATTTTATTTTGTCTTGTCTTTATTTCAATTCCCCCCTTTTCTTTTAACTAATGCAAATTCTTTTGCATCACCTTTTATACAGTCCAGAGCACATCTACTTGTTGTGCTATAGTCTTTATTTTCCACCACATCCATAGATTGATGATTGTAAGGAGGAAAGCTGCCAGCATCAAAACCAAGACCTGGTGAATCAGGAAGTTAAACAACTGGACTGCAGTGGGTGGTTGTATATTGGTTGTTCCCAGAAATATGTTCCACCAATGATGTTCTCCAGTCTTTACCACTTTGGTAATGATGTTTCTAATCTCTGCCATGTCATGTTTCACTTGCCACAGCATGGAACGTGAAGTAGCCTTTACCTTTTGCATCATTTGTTCCACATCAGGATGATAGAGCATTTTCTGGAGGATATTAATGTCCATACCTATTTGTAGTTTAGGCACTTCATGATATAACATGTATTTATCCGAAATCAATTGCATAGTGGTCACAGGAGCAGTGTAACTAAAGTCACATCCTATTATTTTAGTAAAATTGCAAACACAGAAGTTAGTATCATTAGTTAATTCTTTACAATCATCAGTAGTTATACTTGAGCAATGTGTCCTGATGCATGCACATCCTTTGCCTACATAGTATACTTGGGACTGTGTCTGTGTATTTGGGAACATTTCAAAAGTACATGTACTATCTTCTGTATTTAAACATAAATCCTCCTTTTCTGCTACAGCATTTTCACATACATATACAGGTTTCTGTGCTGATAGTTTGCCATCTCCCTATGTCCCTGTCATAACTTGCCCAGACATTATGTCCCAGGGGTGTAATTACTATGTCCCGGTGTATTGTTCCTAATGCTAAGACAGGAAATATGGTCCATTCTTTTGCCTCACGGATGGTAAGAACATATGCCTCTATCTGCTCCTGCTTTGAGTTATATGTGAAGTTTACTAATTGCCACCATGCCTGATGTTCTTTCTCAAATTTGGTTGTGGTGTCTCTTCTGGATATGATCTCTCTTATTTCTTGAGGCAAAATTCCTGATGTTCCTTCTCTTATAATTCCTCCAGCTACAGATTGTATCCACTGTTGGGTTTGAATGCACTGTATTGCTATTGAGACATTTTTTTGTAAACTCCCAAAAACATTAGTCACAACCTGAAAATCTTCAGATGTGTGTTCAGTTAACAAGATCATCAAGTCTGTAGTAAGAGATCATGTTTCAGCTATAGTCATTAATGATGATCTTAGTGGTACCTCCAGTTTTCCCAAATCAGAGGTTACAGTGCTGAGTTTATTAATTAATATTTCCTGATCTATGGAATTTAATACACCTAGTCCTGATCCAAACCATCCTGTTAGATCTTTTCATGTTCTTTCATGGTGGGATCTAGTTGTTAACCAAGCGCTCCATCCTTTAAAAGACTTTGGAGAATGAAGGACTGACAATCCTCTTTTATAGTGGATATGTTTGTTTGAATTTTTACCTGGACCTTTTTTAGTGAATATGTAGGGTCCAGGAGTAACTTCTACTCGTTAGATTGTCTAATTACATAAGGTCCTACAAGGGAAAGATTATGACTTCTTTTTGTACATTCTGAGGGTGTATATGAGGAAGGAGTCAGTTTAGCAGAAGTCTGTGTTGTTCCTGTTGTTGTGGTGTCTATTATAAATCTCTTTGATAGTGCCTTGTCTCCTTTTAAAGTAGCCAAAAGACATACAACAGAAACTGTTTTGTCTAATGTAAAGTTGTGCCAACACTGACCGGATGCACAGACGGACTTACCAATCAGTTTTCCCTTGTTATATTCTATGGGTTCTCTTACAGTGATTTGGGTCTGGGACATTTGTTTCTCATGGTCAGGTATATTAATTCCTCTACATCCTATCTGTATTTCTCCAATTATTCCATTTAAGATACTAAACCCATTCCTTTTTTACCAATCGTGTTCTAAATATGGTTCATTTTTGTGCATGACCACAGTGGCAATGTTTAAATCGGAAATGTCTCTTCCAGACATACCAGAATATCCAATATAAACCTGAGACCACGGCCAGTCTAAGGTAATGGTTGGAGCCAGAGTTATTATACTTATCAGAGTTCCAACAGTTAGTGTTGAGTAAACTTGAGGGTTGTTGGTCCTACAGGTTCTGATGTCCATGTTTCTCTAGGTGACTTCTTCACTCGTGAATAATGAATCCAGGTGGGTTGTTCTTTGATTTTGATTGCTGTGTAGGTCACCAGAAGCAATTGGTATGATCCTTTCCACTTATCTAGTGGTTGGTCTGAAAAAGTTTTAACGTACACCCACTCTCCAGGGGAAATGTTATGTAAGGGCTGGTCTATTCCCCTTGAGCGAGTACTCATTACTTGTTTGGTAATTTCTGACAATTGTTTACTCAGTGAGATCAGATATTCCCATATATATCCTTCCCCAACTTGTATGAGGTCTTCTCCTTGATAATAATTTCCACAGGGTCTCCCGTGTAACATCTCAAAAGGGCTTAGCCCTTCTTTAGTCTTCGGTTTGACCCTTATTCACAATAAGGCTAGAGGTAAGGCTTGGTACCAATGCAGATTTACTTCTTGACAGATTTTTGCCAATTGTTGTTTTATCAAATGATTCATTTTCTCCACCTGACCACTTGCCTGTAGTCGATATGGAGTGTGTAACTACCAATTAATTTGCAGAATGCTGCTAATCTTTTGTATAATACTAGCTACAAAATGTGGTCCTCGGTCCGAGGACATGACATCAGGTACTCCAAACCTGGGGATAATTTTGTTAAGAAGTACCTTGACAACTTCTCGAGCCTTATTGCTTCAGGTTGGGAAAGTCTCTGGCCAATTTGAGAAAGTATCTGTCAAAACCAATGGGTATCTGTAACCCCCTTTCCTAGGCAGCTCTGAGAAATCTATCTGCCAGTGTTGCCCTGGGAGGTTACCTTTGTCAATTGTCCCTATCTCGATTTTATTGGTTGTGTGAGGATTATTTTGAAGGCAAGTCTTACATTGTTTAGTGACCTGGATTATTGTAGTGTATAAATTTCGTCCTATCATTTGTTTCCTTAGGTATTTATGTAGAGCATCTGCCTCCCAATGAGTTTTGTCGTGTTCTGCCTGTACAACTTTCCATAGTACCTTTTCAGGTATTACTACTTGTCCTGTTTTTAAGTGGTACATGTTACCTTTGAGTTAAACTTGCTGATCTTTTATTGATGTCTTCCTTTGAATATGACACATTAGAGCTTACCTCTATGATTTTGCTATCAGGGACTAGGGAGGCAAGTCCTACCTGGCTGTTTTCTGCTGCCTTCTTCGCCTCTTAATCTGCCAAAAGGTTGCCTTTTTCCTGGTCTGCATTACCTTTTTGATGTCATCTGCAATGCATAATGGCAAGCTTTCTTGGTAATTGGACAGTTTCGAGTAGCTTTAGGATTTCTTCTGCGTGCTTTATCTGTTTTCCTTGTGATGTGAGCAGCCCTCTTTCTTCCACACTACTCCGTGAGCATGAACTACCGCGAAGGCTGTCCAAATATTACTTTGAGTCTGTCCAAATATTAATGTCTTTTCCTTCTCCTAATTGCAATACCCTGGTGGGTGCAATTATCTCTGCCTTTTGTGCAGTGGTGTCAGTAGAGAGCGCCTGGACTTCGATGATGTGATCTGTGGTTGTTATTGCATATCCTGCTTTCCAGATTCCATTTTTCACATAGTTGCTTCTGTTGGTGAACCACATTTCTGCCACAGGCAGCGGTGTATCTTTTAAGTCCAGTCAGCTGGAATATGTTGCTTCAATTGTTTCAACGCAACTATGATACACCGGTTCCCCCATGGTCCTTGAACTTGATAAAAATGTTGCTGGATTCACGATGTTAGTGATGATGATTTTGACATCATCTTGTTCTACTAGGATGACTTGGTGTCTCAGTTTGAAGAGACTGGAATGTTTGTTTAAGAGGATGAGTTATGAGACAGACCAATCTCCTCTCTCTCAGCAATTGTAAATTCGGAAATTAAGGGGCTTTAATCAAGGAAGTGTGGAAGAAAAGAAGAAATAACAACCCTTTATTAAAAGATATATGTATATTGGTAAGAACAGTAACAGAACATAAAACCAGTTAAACAATAGTCCTGTACCCAGAAGTTCCCTTCAAACAAAAGAAAAAGTCTGAATACTTCTCTGTCTTCTAGTGCAGTTCTAATCACGGTTGGCAGGGAGCGTTGTTGGATCACTGGAGGTGTAGAGCCTGCAGTTCTCTATGTTGACCTGCAGGGAACGCTGTTGGGCTCTGGAGATGTAGAGCCTGCAGTACTATGTCATGGTCTGCAGAGGGCGCTGTTGGATCACTGGAGGTACAGAGCCTGCACTTCTCTGTTGTGGCCTACCAGGGGCGCTGTTGGATCGCTGGAGGTCACCACACGGGGAGAGGGGTCTGAGGGGTTGGTCTCGGGTCGTGGGAGAAGACGAAAAGAAGATGGGGGACCCTTCCTCCAATGGAAGGAAGGGGAAAGGAAAGCAGTTCACCCCCAACAGGACTCACTGTGGTTCTCAGTTGATGGCGCCCCAAAAGCTCCTCCTTTTCTCCCAGCGAGCACAGAGACTCTCCGATGAAAACACAGCAGGTCCGGGCTGGAGACAAAAGACAGCTCGCAGGCAAGTTGAGGCCAGCAGTCAGGGTTGACCAGGACGGGAAGCCAGAAAGACAGGCTTCCAGGCCTTCTCTCCAAATGCCCCGAACACAGACCCTGTCTCTGTCCTCGAAAGAGAACCCAGCAGTATGAATCTCTCCCCTCCGAGTAGAGTTGGTATCCCCTCCCAAAACTCCTCCCCTCTCCCCCCAGCCTCTGATGGGTCATCAGCAAGGAATGCGGCTTGACTAGCTAGTTCTTTTGTAAGGCTAATTAACTCCCTTCCCCCTTTCCATTCAAACTCCTTCTTTTCAACAGTGAGGGGGCAGGGGAAAGAAAGATTCTCCTGAATTTCTAACCCATAACATTATCCACCCCTAATTTTTCTTTCCCATGCTACCACACTTTATCAGATTAAGTCTTTGAACTTCATACGTGCATGCATTATTCTAACTATGTACACATCCACTAAGAGGTAGATACAAATACAGATACAGAGTTACATACAGATGCAGATACACAGTTACAGCCAGTTCACCCAAAAATAAGGTCCCCTCGAGGTATACACCAGGTTTCTTCATCTTTCTGCATTACACACCAGGTGCAACCGGGTCCTTGGGAAAAAACAATCCCACGAATGGGTTTGCTTTTGCTCGAGGCAGGGTTAATCCAAACCTTTTTCCCTAACACACCCCTCATGGGAATCACTGGGACCTTGTCTCCACCCATGGTGTGAAGGGACTCTGATTGGGCAGGACCGGCTCAGTTGATGGAACCTCTGGTGTTTACTAACCACGTAGTCTTTGCTAGATGCTGATCCCAGTGCTCGTATGTCCCCCCACCCAACGCCTTCAGGGTAGTTTTCAACAGTCCATTATGCCGTTCAACTTTCCCTGCGGTTGCTGCGTGGTATGGGATGTGATACACACACTTAATGCCATGCTCCTCCGCCCAGGTGGAAACTAAGTTGTTCCTGAAATGAGTTCCATTATCTGACTCGATGTGCTCCAGGGTGCCATGTCACCACAGGTCTTGCTTTTCAAGGCCCAGGATGGTATTTTGGGCAGTGGCGTGGGGTACCGGATGCATCTCCAGCCATCCAGTGGTGTCTTCCACCATGGTGAGCACATAGCGCTTACCTTAGCGGGTTCGTGGCAGTTTGATGTAATCAACTTGCCAGGCCTCCCCATATCTCTACTTACTCCAACATCAACCATACCATAGGGGCTTCAGTCTCAGCCTGTTTAATGGCAACGCAGGTCTCACAGTCATGGATAATCTGGGAAATGGTGTCCTTTGTTAAGTCCACCCCTCGGTCTTGTGCCCATCTATAGGTGGCATCTCTGCCCCGATGGCCTTAGGCATCATGGGTCCACCGTGCTAGGAACAACTCTCCTTTGTGCTGCCAGTCCAGATCCACCTGTGACACCTTGACTCGTGCAGCTCCGTCTTCCTGTTCATTGTTGCGATGTTCCTCATTGGCTCGGCCTTTGGGCACATGGGCGTCTACGTGGTGAACTCTCACAGTCAACTTCTCTGTCCGCGTAGCGATGTCTTGCCACGTACCAGCGGTCCAGATGGGTTTTCCCCTGCGTTTTCAATTGACCTTCTTCCATCTGTCCAACCATCCCCACAGAGCATTGGTTACCATCCACGAGTCAGTGTAGATGTAAAGCTTTGGCCACTTCTCCCATTCAGCAATGTCTAATGCCAACTGGACAGTTTTGAGCTCTGCAAATTGACTCGATTCACCTTCCCCTTCAGTAGCTTCTGCAACCTGTCGGGTGGGGTTCCATACAGCTGCTTTCCATTTACGTTTCATTCCTACAATTCGACAGGAACCGTCAGTGAAGAGGGCGTAGCGTGTTTCCTCTTTTGGTAGTTTATCGAATTCTGGGGCTTCCTCAGCCCGTACCACCTGCTCTTTTTTTCTTCGTCTGCTAGACCAAAACTCTCACTTTCCGACCAGTTTGTGATGACTTCTAGGATCCCAGGGTGATTCAGATTTCCAATACGGGCGCGCTGCGTGAGCAGAGTGATCCACTTATTCCATGTAGCATCAGTGGCATGATGTGTAGAGGGCGCCTTTCCCTTAAACATCCAGTTCAGCACTGGTAGTCGAGGTGCCAGGAGGAGTTGTTCTTCTGTGTCAATCACCTCTGAGGCAGCTTGTACTCCTTCATAAGCCGCTAGGGTCTCCTACTCTGTTGGGGTGTAGTTGGCTTCAGATCCTCTGTAGCTTTGGCTCCAGAATCCAAGTGGGTGGCCTCGGGTCTTGCCAGGCACCTTTTGCCGGAGGTTCCAGGAGAGACCTTTATTCCCAGCTGCAGAATAGAGTACATTCTTCACATCTGTCCCCGTCCTGACTGGCCCGAGGGCTACAGCGTGTGCAATCTCTCATTTAATCTGTTCGAATGCTCATTGTTGTTCAGGGTCCCACTGGAAATCATTCTTTTTGCAGGTTACCAGATAGAGAGGACTTACAATTTGGTTGTACTCAGGGATGTGCATCCTCCAGAAACCTATGGCACCCAGAAAAGCTTGCATTTCCTTCTTGCTGGTCGGTGGGGTCATTGCTGTGATCTTATTGATGACTTCTGTCAGGATCTGATGACGCCCATCTTGTCATTTCACCTGCAGGAACTGGATTTCTCGGGCAAGTCCCTTGACCGTACTCTTTTTTATGGCAAACCTGGCTCCCAAGAGGATCTGGATGATTTTCTTTCTTTCTCAGAAACCTCCTCTGCTGTGTCGCCCCATATGATGATGTCATCAATGTACTGCAGGTGTTCTGGAGTTTCACCCTTCTCTAATGTGGACTGGATCAGTCCGTGGCAGATGGTGGGACTGTGTTTCCACCCCTGGGGCAGTCGGTTCCAAGTGTACTGCACGCCCCTCAAGGTGAAAGCGAACTGTGGCCTACACTCTGTTGCTAAGGGACTGGAGAAGAATGCGTTCGTGATGTCAGTAGTGGCGTACCACCTCGCTGTCTTGGACTCCAGATCATACTGGAGTTCCAACATGTCTGGAACAGCAGCACTCAGCGGCAGGGTGGTTTCATTCAGGTCACGATAGTCCACAGTCAGTCTCCATTCTCTGTTAGACTTACGCACGGGCCAGATGGAACTGTTGATGGGTGAGTGGGTCTTGCTGATCACCCCTTGGCTCTCCAGCTCACGGATCATCTTATGGATGGGGATCAGAGAGTCTCGGTTCATCTGGTACTGCCCGCAATGCACTATTGTGGTGGCGATTGGCACTTACTGTTCCTCAACCTTCAACAACCCCACGGCAGAAGGGCTCTCCGAGAGACCAGGCAATGAGTTCAACTGTTTGACCGCCTCTATCTCCACAGCAACTATTCCAAAAACCCATCTATGTCCCTTGGGGTCCTTGAAGTACCCGTTCTTGAGATAGTCAATGCCCAGGATACATGGGGCATCTGGACCAGTCACAATGGAGTGTTTCTGCCAGTCTTTCCCGGTCAAGCTCACCTCAGCTTCCACCATGGTCAACTCTTGAGACCCTCCAGTCACCCCAGAAATGGAAATAGTCTCTGGTCCCACATGTCCTGAGGGCATTAACATACACTGAGTGCCAGTATCAACCAAAGCCTGGTATTTTTTTGGGTCTGACGTGCCAGGCCATCTGATTCACACAGTCCAATAGTCACAGTTGTCCCGTGACTCTACCTGGCTAGAGGCAGGGCCCCTCTAACATTGATCTTCATCATGCCAATCACCGTTTTCCTCTTGTGAATACTGATGGGAGGTACCCTCTAGCAGGTCAGATCCCTGCCCGCAGGATACTGGTATGGCACTCACTTTCACAGACTTCCCTTTTTCTTTCTCTTTCAACTCTTGTACTCGAGTTGCTAGGGCACGGGTAGGTTTCCTGTCCCACCGTCTCATGTCTTCTCCATGGTCTGCTAGGAAGTACCACAACTCAGTTTGTGAGGTCTGTCCGCTCTCTCTAGCTGGGGGGCGTCTGCTTCTGACTAGGACCATATGGAAATTGTTTCCCTCAATACTCTCTTTCAACCCTGTAGTTAATTCCTTGAACTCTATTTGAGGATGCAAATTGTGTGAACAATTTCTATTGCATTTCTGTCAACTTCACCTTGGCATGGCTGTGTGCAGACAGTAAAAAATACTACGCCACTAATATGGTTGCAGGTCTTGTGCCAAGGTGAAGGAGGAGTTGTTTTGGCAGATAAACAAGTTTTATGGACACCTGTTGTTATCCAATTAGTACTGTACACTACAGTCTGTTTTCCTTATGTATCCAATGTAGTGTGAACAAGAACTGGGTGTCATTAGCAGTATATAAACTGTCTTTCCTCTAATAAAGGGACATTTTTGCCAATCATATTGATCTGTGAGCATTCTGTCTTTACTCTTCCGCCATTACCTGCTGCCCGTTTAATAGGGACCCCTACTTCATCGAGTTCTGTAGGGACATAAGGCGAATGGAAGGAGCTGAGGGAAGCAGTCGATAGAGGTGACGCTGTCCCCAGCGTCACGAAAAAGGCCATGCGCATGGTACAGAGGAACCTCACCCTGACTAGGTGAGTCGACCGGGGGAGAGAGCATGGGGCCCACACTATCCACAGAGGACGAAGCAGTGGAAATGCTCCTCCAATTTATGATCTCTCTAAGAGAGCCTATTTATGATGAAGAAGCCCCTAAAGGGTTAATAGAATGGGCGAGAGCGAAGAATCTGCTTCCCACTGCTCAAGCCGCCTTTCAGGTGTCCACGAGGGACACTATAAAGCCTTTCAGGTGTCCACGAGGGACACTATAAAGGAATTGTTTTGGGACGGGATCTCTACGGGATTGGAAGACGCTAGAAAGTGTACTATAATTTGGCGTCTGTCAGTTGAGTTGCTACAAGAGTTAAGTTCTGACCTACAGGAACTCATAAATGTTCAAACAGCTCTGTCGGGAGATGGCGGGACTACGGCAAGTCCTCGCCACGATCGGTCCGCTGTAGGGGAGATCCCTGTGCCTGCGGCTGCAAAGTTGTGAAAGTTAGAAACCTTAAAAGCAGCGGGATCACCTCCGTTTAGCACTGTGCATGTAGCAGCAGAAGGCGTAGAGGCTGCAGGAAAATCAGTAGTAGCAGAGGATTAAGCTGGAGCCATGCCAGCGGCACCACCCTCTACTGCGGCTGCGCAGTCAGTGGTGTCGCTCCTCACTGCGCCTGCTCTGGGCTCTGAGTCAGCGGTTGCTACTGCGCATGTGTTGCCTGGAACAACGCTGCTAGGAGCCTCCGCGTCACTAGATGGTGCTGCATCGCTGGCGCCTGAAGCCACCATGAAATCCGGAAGAAAGCCAATGAGAATCGCTGCCATGGCAACAGACGCTGTTTTCGGGAAAAAAAAAAAAAAGAGTTTGGTTATTAACTCCTAACGCGTTTCCAGGTATAATATATATGAAAGAAAATAGAAGCTTTTGAGTCTTAAATTAGAAGATTCTATATTAGCACAAAGAGCAACCCCGAAAAAGTGCCACTTCTCGTTGACAGGAGAGGCAGGCTAGAGAACTGCCTTCCCGTATTTTTGTTAACTCTCATGTTAATTGTGTTGTGTGTCCAATGTCGTTGTGAGCTCACAGTATTGCTAACGGTAACGTGCTAGTGTGTGTGTGTTGGGGGTTGTGTGCGTGGAGAAGCGACCATAAGTTTGTTAGTAACTGTTACAACCCAGAGATGAGAGTCCGGGAGAATTTCCTCCTGTTAGAGTGTCTCAGGTGAACATAAGAGCATAAAAATTCACTTTAGGATTATTCAAACAGCTGCCAGGGCTGGGAGCTGTGTGCTGGGGCTGCCGCTGCGTCGAGCTCGGCCGTGGGGAAGGCGGTGCTGGTAGCCACGGCAAGAGGCGGCAGAGGGACCTCAGCGACAGAGGCGGCGGCGGGACAGGCGGCAACGCCGAGAGCTACTTCTGCAGAGCCAGCCAGACTTCTGCGGGGATCTCCGGGAGCTCCACGACGCACGGAGCGGCCCGGGGAACAGCAGCTCAGCGGTGACTGGCTTGCGGGGAGGTTGCCCCGCAGAAACCAGGCATGTCAGTAATTGAGAAGAGAAAGCAGAATCTCTCTCTTTAGTCCTTCTACTCACTTGAAGATAACTTCAAACTAAAAGATTGTATTTTACTGAAAGTTAGCATACAAGAAATTTTAAGAGTTTCCCAGAGAATGAATCTTTATATAAAAGCTTTAGTGAATTGCCTTATTTTTAGTTACATCTTACCCCTGTAAAGACCTTCTGCCAAAATATCGTATTCAACCTTAGCAGGAGGAGAAATAAGGTTCACACAATAGAGATAATTTGTTGCTTAGCAACCGAGTGAGACTTAAACCACCTCCAGCAGTTTCTCAGAACTAGGGAGAGAATAGAACTTACCTTACAAAAACTACAACTTTGCAAATAAGATAAATGGAAAGCCAACAGGCTGAGGATTTCCTTAATTCTTAGATAAAACATCTCTCTATCTTCCTGTTATAAATTGAGAAGTGACTGTGATAGTGGAAATCACATCCTTAGAATTGTGTTTAAAAAGGTTTACTCAGCTGATTTTAACACTTGGATGTTTAGTTTGCATTCCTGTCTGATATTATTTTTTTTTCCTGGTCAAGTTTAGTGAATTCATTATTTTTCTCTTCTGTGTTTGTGACAGAGTTGCAACTTTGAGCTGCATTTCATGTACTGTTTAAGCAATTGTTAATATTCTATTTATAACAGAGCAGTAAGTACATTTTTTCAGATTTTAATATATATCTTCTGTTGTGGATTCATACAGTATGTACAGAGCAGTTTGGCCAAATGAAACATATTATACATTTTTAAATGTTTTATAACTGTTGATATAGCATACAGCCTAATTGCTTTTATTAAAAACACTACTCAGGCACACACTATGCTGTGAAGTTTGACTTATCTCTCTTTGCACTGATGTTATGTCAACAGTTACACTACATGAATTTAAGATTATTTTTAAAATAGCCTAACGAGATGCAAAATGTGTGTGTTTAATTTATACCGATAAAAGGGCAGATTACTAAATTACACTTCTCAAAAACCGTTGATGCGTGAATTAGAACTTTTTATGCCTATTTGATTTACAAAGCCATCTGAAATTTAGACTGAGTGATTTAGGATTTTAATATAACAGGTGTGGTTTTTACCTGTTCTGTGTTGTTGTTCCACAATTATGGAGTTACATGATCTTACAACTAGTTATTTGTTTTCCTTTGTGCTGCTTATGTTGTGAATTTTGTTCTCTTACCAGAATTTCATAGGTAAAAGAACTAAAAATACGAGCAGATAATGTAGATCACATCTAAGGAACCAGCTGCAAACTGGAATCTGACTTTCTCCATCCTTCTGAACTGCACATGTAGCTTAAAGTTGAGTATAAAAAAGAATAATCAAACCGTATTTTTTCACTGTTGTAGACTTAAACGTGCTAAATATATTGAAAAGTAAGTAAATTAACTTTTACGTAATTAACTTTTCCTTCCTTCTTGGAATAGTGGGCAACATTTCTACAGTGTTCTGAAGAGAAAGACTTTTGTAGTTATATTTTTAATTTTGTGGTTATATTTTTAGTTTCCTGCTGAGATAATATTAATTATAATTTTGGAAAAAGAGAAAAAAAAAACCAAAATCTTAAATTTGATCCCAAGTGCAAGAAATGTATGGTCTGTATTGACCCTAATAGATCCCTGAATCTACTATTCCAGAGTTAAGAAAGCCTCTGTCACCAACGAGGTGTTTTCACTTATTCTTTTTGTATGTGGTATTATCTTGCTAGCAAGCAAGAATCAGAGTTGGAATCAAAACTTGCATTTTTCTCCAGCATAGAAAGTTATAATATGATTACATTTGTATTATGAATTTAACCAAATTTTAGAAACAAACTCTCCTGAACTGTGTGCTGCCAAGTTGTTCTTGCAACAGTGTTAAAGGCTAGAGCTAAGCCCTGGCTTCAAGAAGTGAAGGACATATGTGATGCTGTGTGCAGAGTGTCTGCAATTGTGCTTGATTTTGCCTCCTGGGATGGGGCAGACATGTCACTAAGGGGGAAAGAAGACAATGGAAAACTATAGAACTTGTCACATCCTGAGGCCTAATGGTTGTCGCTGTATACAACGATCTGTTTCTGTGCTGTTCATGTCACACCAGTGATGTTTGTAAAGATCAGGCAGAATGATGTGGTTTGGGAATTCTACATCAGACACTGATTATTTTGCAGTACTCATATTTCTATGTGTTTCATCCCAGTAGTGTTACAGCAGGTAGCAAGAGTTATTTGGAATCAGCATATGACAGAAACCTTTTGGCTTACGAGTCTACCCAAGATTATATGTGATTGTGAAATAACAATTTTTGAGGTAAAATTCTATATCATATCCAAACTAGAAAAACTTTAAAAGGGTGGATTGCTTGTATAGTTTGAAAAATACTACTAAATTACCAGACAATACTATGTATTTGGTATAGAGGTCAGTGATTTAAGAATTTATAAAACACTTTTGCAAGACAGAAACGGGGAGAGAACGGGTGTCAACCCCCTCAGTTCACTTGCAAAAGTTGTTTCATATGTTAAGTTTTTTTGTACACAGGTGTTCGCAGCTGCCTGCATGATGAATGAAGCCTTGGAAAGAAGCTGGTATCTTTAGAACAAGGTTGATGCTGTTTCTGCAGGTAACAATGGTAACATCAGGAGCTGTTGTGGCTAACAGTTTCCTCAATATTGTTAGAACACAGTTTTTGGAGCACAGGTTTTTTTTACTATTATAAGCATAGTTTTTCTTAGTCATATACACCTTTTTAGTATATTTTTTAAGCACATGAAATTAAGGATTTAAGAGAGTGTATTGTACAAACTTTAAAGTAAGTATTACAAGAGCACAATTTTTCAGCATTATGAGCACATTTTAGTGTTGTCAAGGCACAGTATTTTTAGTTTTGCTGGAGCACAATTTTTTAGTATGTTTAAGCATATAATTATAGAAGGTAAAGATCTTAGATTATTCACTGGGGACTGGTGGAGGAAAGTTTACCTGTTTGGTGGAGAAACTTTCACACCATAAGGTACTGGAGAATTAGTATGGTTTCGTAATTCATGAAACACAGTGAAATGAAATTCAAAAGTATGTTTGTGTGAAGTGTGTTTGAATGATGGTGGCCACCGTGTGAAAGTGAATGAATGAAAATGTATGCATGTATATGTGTGAATATTCAATTGCACATACACAAACACTTTGGGATAAACAAATACACAGATACCTTTACATAAAGTGGCAAAAAAAAATCCTGAACAAACTCTCCTGGCTGCAATAGAATGGTATGCAAAAGGGTGCAATAGAAACAGAAGATCCAGTGTTAATATATGATTATGCCATTGTGTTATTTAAGGACCAAGGTGTGAAAAAGAATAACAGAAGACATATGGTCCAGGGCTGAATGGAGTTCCATTTCCAGGGATGTTCTGGACGGAGTGGAAGTTTTTAAGAATAAACCCTACATTTAAAGAAGCACTTTTAGGCACACTTTGAGAGCACACATCTTTGGGTCGATAGGTTATTAAGTTTATTAATTGTAATAGTATTATTGTATGTTTGTGTTTATTGAAATGTTATGGGTACAATAGGGAATGTTATAGAAATGCAATTTAAATTGTTCAAAACTTGAAAGGGGAATTTGTTGGAGGATGCAAATTGTGTGAACAATTTCTATTGCATTTCTGTCAGCTTCGCCTTGGCATGGTTGTGTGCAGACAGTAAAAAATACTACGCCACTAATATGGCTGCAGGTCTTGTGCCAAGGTGAAGGAGGAGTTCTTCTGGCAGGTAAACAAGTTTTATGGACACCTGCTGTTATCCAATTAGTACTGTACACTACAGTATGTTTTCCTTATGTATCCAATGTAGTGTGAACAAGAACTGGGTGTCATTAGCAGTATATAAGCTGTCTTTCCTCTAATAAAGGGGACATTTTTGCCGGTCATATTGATCAGTGAGCATTCTGTCTATACTCCTCCGTTATTAGAGCTCATTAATCATTGTCTCTACAGTGGACATGTGGGCCTGTAGTGGTCCTTCGATCATACTGTCCTACAACTGAAGTTTATTTATTACAGACATCACTGGCTCCCGCTTCTCCCCAACCTGCAATGATGTCAGGTAACCTTTATGTGTGGACAACCCCATAGGTGTGAAGCTCCACCACATCTGTGGTGTACACTTAACCTTGTCAGGATCGTTGGTGGGTTGCCCATCCTCTCCAAACAATACTTCCAGCAGTGCCATTTCCCTCAGACGTAGGATTCCTTCTTCTATGGTCTTCCAACCCGTGGTATAATGATCTGCCTGCAAGGAATCTCTGTAGATGAACCTCTCCCTCACACCATCCAAAAGCCATGCCCAGAGGGACAGGGACTTCGATTCCCTCACAAACGCCTCCTCAATATCCACATCCTGGGCAATAGACCTCAAGAACCTCGCTTTGTCGCCATCAAGGTTTACGGCATCACCTGTAGAATCCCAAACTCGGATCATCCAGGCCAGAACGGCCTGATTCGGAAGACAAGCAACGTCTGTCCGTAAGTTCCGGAGGTTGTTATGCGATAAAGACTCAGTGATGATTTCTGGTTCTGGAGCAGCCGCCTGTGAGGGTCCTGCCTCCCCATCATCGTCAACTGGGCGAACTGATTTGGCTTTATATTTCTTCCTTTGGATAGGGGCAACCTCCGTTGGCTTGGTCTGTCCCTTAGTTTTGGCCTTATCCTGAGTCACCTTGGTATTAGGCATTTTGTTTTCATCTTTTCCTTTCCCCTGGAAGTGCTGCACCATACCGAACAACTTCCTGTAGGCAATGGCCAAAACCCCACATGCAGCTGCCAACTGCCTCTCCATGGATCCATCACGACCTTTCTCTCCCTCACGGCTTTCATTATTTTTGTAGAGTTCAAGAGTTGTTCAAGGGTGAGCTGCCATGTTATGGGAGCTGAGCAACTTTCTAGGAATTTACCCATGTCCTCCCATAATCCATGCCACTCGAGGTTTTCCACCCCTGGGGCAGACTCCTGGATACCTTCTTGGTAATTCTTGGCCTTGGTTTCGTATATTAGGTATACTATAATGGCACAAACTAGGATAGAAAGCCCAACAAGTAAAACGTCTCTGACATCTAAAGAGGATTTAAACTTCCCAGAGGCCATTGTATTGTATCCAAAATGAAACTGAATAAAGGGTTGGGCAAATACATTCCCCTGTGTTTTTCCATAGGAATGGGTGCTATTATCCTTAAAACCCCAGAGTAACAGCTTAGGTTAGAACAGTAGTGCATCCTTGAGGACATATTCCAGATGAAAATCACAGGGGCTGAGTTTGCCATATCATATACCCAATGCACAAACTCAAAGGTACTTATCACAATGAGAGTACTAGTATCTGAACTGAAACATATTGACAGGTGGGAAAGATATCTTGGCATGGTTATATGCCAGAGGAAAGCAACAACCCCTAACATCATGGTGCCTACAGGTTCAAAACGTGTGTCAATCACACAAGGAGTTCAAACCGCGTGTAACTCACACAAAGGGTAGTTATTCTTCTTCCACCTTTCCTCTTTCCAGGCCCCACGTTGGGCACCAAAAATGTCTCAGTTTGAAGAGACTGGAATGTTTGTTAAAGAGGACGAGTTATGAGACAGACCAATCTCCTCTCTCTCAGCAATTGTAAATTCAGAAATTAAGGGGCTTTAATCAAGGAAGTGTGGAAGAAAAGAAGAAATAACAACCCTTTATTAAAAGATATATGTATATTGGCAAGAACAGTAACAGAACATAAAACCAGCTAAACAATAGTCCTGTACCCAGAAGTTCCCCTCAAACAAAAGAAAAAGTCTGAATACTTCTCTGTCTTTTAGCGCAGTTCTAATCACGGTTGGCAGGGGACGCTGTTGGGTCACTGAAGGTGTAGAGTCTGCAGTACTCAGTCGTGGCCTGCAGGGGGCATTGTTGGATCGCTGGAGATACAGAGCCTGCAGTTCTCTGTCGTGGCCTGCCGAGGGCGCTGTTGAATCACTGGAGGTCACCACACGGGGAGAGGGGTCTGAGGGGTTTGTGTCAGGTCGCGGGAGAAGCCGAAAAGAAGATGGGGGGCCCTTCCTCCAATGGAAGGAAGGGGAAAGGAAAGCAGTTCACCCCCAACAGGACTCACTGTGGTTCTCAGTTGATGGCGCCCCAAAAGCTCCTCCTTTTCTCCCAGTGAGCACAGAGACTCTCCGATGAAAACACAGCAGGTCCGGGCTGGAGACAAAAGACAGCTCGCAGGTAAGTTGAGACCAGCAGTCAGGGCTGACCAGGACGGGAAGCCAGAAAGACAGACTTCCAGACCTTCTCTCCAAATGCCCCGAACACAGACTCTGTCTCCGTCCTCGAAAGAGAACCCAGCAGTATGAATCTCTCCCCTCTGAGCAGAGCCAACACCCCCTCCCAAAACTCCTCCCCTCTCCCCCCAGCCTCTGATGGGTCATCAGCAAGGAATGCGGCTTGACTAGCTAGTTCTTTTGTAAGGCTAATTAACTCCCTTCCCCCTTTCCATTCAAACTCCTTCTTTTCTACAGTGAGGGGGCAGGGGAAAGAAAGATTCTCCTGAATTTCTAACCTATAACACTTGGTATTTGAGAAACCTGGAGGGGGAGAGCCAGTGACTCCCTTTCTGTTCTAGTACTGCTGAAAACACATGTGAGACTAGAACAGTCATTTTCTGTCCCATTGTGTACTTTCGGGCTTCTTGTATGTTCAACACTACTGCGGCTACGGCCCTCAAACACCCTGACCATCCTTTGCTTACTTCATCTAGTTGCTTAGAGAAGTATGCCACTGCTTGTCGATATGATCCGACCTGTTCAGCTAGGACTCCTAGTGCAATCCCTTGCCTTTCGTGTGAAAAAAACAAAAAAGGTTTAGTCACATCTGGAAGACCTAGTGCAGGTGCTTGCATCAGTTCCTTCTCAAGTTGATGGAAAGCTTACTTAGTCTCTCCAGTCCACACTAATTGTTTAATTCCATCTTGTAGAATCTGATATAGGGGTTTGACTATCAGTCCATATTTGTAGATCCAAAGCCTACACCAGCCAACCATTCCTAAAAATGTGCGGAGCTCTTTCGAAGTCTGGGACAAAGGTATTTTACAGATGTTTTCTTTTCTCTCTGTTCCTAGTCGATGTTGTCCTACTGAGATTTCATATCCTAGATAAGTAACTTCTTTCTTGACAATCTGGGCTTTATTTTTGGATACCTTGTACCCTTTTCAGTCCCAGAAAGTTTAATAAGCTTACAGTCCATTCTTCACATTTGTCCTGGGTCCTGGTTGCAATTAACAAATCGTCCACGTACTGCAAGAGGACTCCACTGTCTGATGACGCAGTCCATTCTTCAAGATCTTTTGCAAACTGGTTTCTGAAGATTGTAGGACTGTTCCTAAATCCTTGGGGTAATACAGTCCAGGTTAGTTGGGATCGGTGATCAGTGTCCGGATTTTCCCACTCAAAGGCGAACAAATTTTGACTTTTAGGGTCCAAAGGCAAGCAGAAAAAGGCATCTTTTAAGTCTAGGACAGAAAACCAGACATATTCATTTTTTCAGTTTGGTTAGAAGTGTATATGGGGTTAGCTACCACTGGGTAGAGCTCTTCAACAATTTTATTAATAGCCCTGAGATCTTGAACTAGTCTAAAACTTTTGCCATTCGGTTTTTGGATTGGTAAAATAGGTGTGTTAAATTCTGATTTACATTCAATTAACAATTCAAATTTGATAAAATTGTCAATTATCTCTTCAGTCCCTTTTCTATCTTCTAGTTTGAGAGAATACTGTTTAATTCTTACTGACTGTGTTCCAGATTTTATTCTTACTTCTATAGCTTGAGCGTGTTTAGCCCTTCCTGGGGTCCTATCGGCCCACACCCCAGGGAAGACTTGATCAAGGATTGCTGATGGCACTTCTCCTGATATCTGTGGCTGAATTAAAGCAAGACTTAAGACTTCGATTAGTTCATTTTCTTTTACTTTAATTTGCATATCCCCATTTTTAAACTTAATTTCTGCATTCAATTTTTCTAGTAAATCCCATCCCAAAAGTGATTTAGGTCCATGAGGCATATAAAGAAACTTGTGTATACCTAAAGTCTTACCTAATTTGAAACTTAAAGGTTTCATAAGTGTACCAGGGTGAATTTATGCTGATACTTTTGGTCTGTGTTTGGCCTTGCCACCTGTGAAAGCTTTGCTCTTTCCCTGCCAAGTTATGGGAAAACAAGCACTGATAAGCGGGAAAGTTGTCCTTGAAGAGAGCTTCTTGTATAAACTGTTTTAATTGGTGTCCTGTGATTGGTTACTTGTCCGTCAAGGGCATTTGGAGGAGAAAGTGATGATGAAGTGAGGAAGGCTCGACCCCAGACTCAATTAAGATAGACCCCCAAAACACACTGCGCATGCGTGCGGGGATTTCTGAAGTTCTCATGCATGCGCAGAAGAGGTGCACTTACATAACCGGGAGGTGGGACTGAGGGCCTCTGGCGGGACGGTGCTGACTACACCTGGGGAGGTTGTGGTCTCTCAATTAATTGTTTGAAAAAGCAGATAGTGCACGCTTGGGCAGAGCTAGCTTTACTTCAAGGACAATGTTACCTTTTGGCGGGGACACTTGCCAGCTTGTTAACTTACTGACTCTCTGAGGGTGCCACTTCTGCTATGGGCAATTATAGGTATGCTAGGTCGGTAAGATAACTTTATAGGCAACAGCTGGGTAACTGGGGAGATCGTACTGGGGGCTTATTCCTCTCCTTGTTCCTCCCTTTTGGGTTTGTTCATTTTCTTGGCCACCTTTTGTAATAAATATTGGGGTTTTTTTGTTGAGCTAACAACGGTGTCTGTTTTTCGTGTCTGTATATCTCGGACCTTCCCTGATACAGTAACCCTCCCCCATACACATAAGAAATACCTTCTTAACTTGACCAGTGGCGCCGACCACATTCAAAGATACATTGTCTATAACAGTTCTTGATATAATACAGAGAATGTTGCTCCAGTGTCTACTAAAAACTCTATTTTATGTTTACCTTTCCCCAGTTCCATTATAACTAAGGGATCCCTGGAGTGCAAACCTCCCTGTCCCTGATAGTCCTGGTCCAATTCTGCCACCAAAAGAGGTTTTCGTTTATTTTAGGGGCATTCTCTTTTCCAGTGTCCACTTTGTTTACAAATTGCACATTGGTTTGGTCTCAATTTTTGATAGTGACTTTTTCCAGGGTGTCGTCCAGGCCTTCTGGAGCAAGGGTCTCTTTTATCCAGGGCGGCGATAGTTGCCTTTGTGATAGTTTTACCTAATTTCTGTCTTTCTACCCCTTGCCTGTTCCTGTATACCCGCCACGCCTCCTCAATTAATTTTTCAGTACTCCTCTGATCTTCAACCTTTAACTTTTGTAGCTTGCGTCGGATGTCATCTGAGGATTGACTCAAAAACAGTGAGATTAGCTGCTGTTTGCCCTGATCCCGTGATGGGTCCAAGGTGGTGTAAGTTCGCATCGCTTCCCTTAATCGATCTAGAAATTCAGTGGGGGTTTCTCCGATGTTTTGTTTTACTGCATAAAGAGAACCCCAGTTTACAGCTTTGGGAACTGCATTTTCCATTCCGTGAGCCACCCACCCCCGGTATCTCTGGAGAAGTTGATAATGGTCAGGATTATTATAGTCCCAAAGTGGTTTGTCTCGTGGAAAGAAAATATTTACATCATCAGCAACTGTTAACATAGTTTGTGTGTATGCCCTGGTTGCTTTTAATACCAACTCCTTTTCAGTTTCTGTCAAAGCATCTAGCATGAAATCAATATCTTCCCAGTCTGGGTCCAAGGCCTTAATATATGCTTTAAATTTCTTTGCTACCCCAACCAGGTCATCTCTATATTTACGAGCAATATTCTTCCAGTTCTCTAGATCTCCCATAGAGAAATTAACTTTAAGCTTTATAGACCCTCGTGGTCCTGCAGCTTCTCTTAAAGGGGCTTGTATAGTTCGTCTGGCCCCTGCATGTGGTGAAACAGATCTTGCCCTCATTTTACTACGTGTTCTCCTGTTCAGGGGAGATAAGGATGGGGAAAGAGAAGTCTCCCTTCTTCCCCTTTCTCCGTTCCTCTCTTGCTGTCCTGAGGATGAGGACAATTCATTGTCTTCATCTTTTACCAGCCCTGAGGGGGGGATGGAAGCCCCCTCTTCCACTATTTCATTTTTCCTTTCTCCAAAGGGACTTACATAATCATCAATTCCACATTCTAGTTCACTGTTCTTATATTTCAAACACCTCTGCCCTATAGAACATGCTGAACAACATCGTTTAAACTTCCCTATTCCTTCTTTTAAATTCTCTTGTTCTAAAGTTAGAACAAATGGATCTTGCGGAGCCAAATTAATGTCACACTTCCTCTGCCATTCTGGGTGTTCCCTCAAAGAAAAGAACATGTCGGCATAAATAACTTCATCCCATTTTCCTTCCCTTCGCAAAAACAACATTAACTGTAGTAAGATACTATAGTCTAATTATCCATGCTTTGACCACTTTGCTCCTTCCCCTAGTTTATAGAGGGGCCACCATTCTTAACAATATTTGGTTAGAGTTTTCTTGTTAGTATTCCCACCCTGGGGTCCCCCATCTGTTTCCAGTGTGTTGAAATACATCCTAAAGGGTTTTTATCAACCTCTTGTTTTCCCTGCTGGTTTCCCATTTCCAGCTTTTGCTTTGCCTGCGTCTGGTCGTGCCCTTTGCAAGATAACAGAGACGCAAATCCAAGTTCCCACTTGCTTTGTGGTTATTTGTATGTTTCAGTCACACACCTGCAGCACACACCACACACACCATACAGCACCAACCTCAACCCTGTCAGCTGCTTCAGCATCTCCCGTTCTGCTGTCCCACAGCAATCCTCAGCCTGACATTGGGAAAAAACAAAAGCTCCTTTCTAGGGTGCTCCTACTGCCCCAAAATATCCACACTCCTCACAAACCACATCTACTGACACAGGGTAGCAATCCCACAATCTGGATATTAATGAAAGGAGAACCACCTTTATTTCTTTTGTCTTATTTTACCTACAGATCTCGTTAGTCCCTCTGGCACTGTATAAGAATAGTATCTAAATTTAACCACTCTAGTGCTCAAGTTCCATCCGTGCAATTTATAACTCTTTGCCAATGTGCTCTCCAGCCTTTCAAGACCGTTCCACAAATACACGTACTCTCGTCTTCTATTTCTAAATCCCCCAATGCCAATCCTGCCCCTAATTTCAGGTTAATGCACCGAAATTGCCAACATTTAAGGCAGATTACAAATATACGAGGTGAACAATTCTTATAAATTGAGCAAAGATAAGGGTTAGCACTTTTGTTTGCTGTTAGCAGAGAGGCTGTCAGCCCTGGAGTTTGTGGCATTTACAAGCGACCAGCAAACTTCTGGGCCTAATTCCTGCAAACAATAAGTGTTAGAGTCAGTCTCCTGCCCAATTAGTTCTGTAAACCATAAAATCACTATCTCCCATAAACACACGAAGGTAGTCCTTTTGCCGTGGTTAGGAGTAAACAGTAATAAACATAAAACCAAATATAATTCCCGATATTTACTTACTTAACACACAAGAGTAATTTTATGACATAAAAGACAATATTCACAAACAAAAGGAAACAATACAATCAGCACACACAAGGGATCCCAACAGACAGTTTAAAACAAACCCAGAGATAATATATTATCAGACTTATAATGATTGCAATTCCGAATCCAAGTCCAAAATCCAACCACAAAGGTAAACCCAAAAATATCTGTCCCTTTTTCCAAATCCTCTTAACCCAAGGAATTTGGTATAGCTTTGGTGAGACTCTAACTCACAATCAAAGCCTATGCAATCTAGTGGGACTCGAACCCACAATTAGAAGGATGCTGCTCTTGTTAGCTGCTAGCAAGCCAGAACCCTAGAAAACCAGCATATGACTTATGGTTCCCTTCCCAAAACCCTAGGGAAAAATAAAAGAGTGCTTTAGAATTTGTATACCTTTGCATAGGATCTTTGTCCACTCCTGTGATGATCCAGCAGAGCCTGGGGAGCCTCACCGGAGTACCGTCCCGGGGCGCGCAGAGGGTCCCCAGTTCCGGAGGGTCTTCATAGATGAGCGGAGGTCAGTCCCAGCTGGCATACCAAATTGATTCAAAGAAATCCTTAAACAATATGCAAAGCACACTTTTATTACGTTCTGGGAGATGCAAAAGGGGTTTCGCCCCCCTGTGCATTCTGCCGAGAAAAGAAATACAACAGTTTTTTATACATTTGGAAGAAGCGAGCTTAAAATTATCTATCATACACATTCTTTGCGAAGTCTGCCTTGTCTAAATAGACATTTGGTTACCTACCTCCTATTCTTATTATTATAGAGTAGTTACATAAAGTTTTATCATTTCGAACAGCCTAGGTTCCCCCCACCCCTCTTCTGTATCCCTTACAATGCTATGTGCTAAAAGTCTTTCCTGCTTTCTTGCTTACGTAAGCTAACTTAATTGTTCACAGTTTGGGCAGCAACCTTTTTTCAAACAGTTTACAATTTGCAAAGTCACACATATCTAAATTTACTAACATAACTAAATTTTATTTTATTTTGTCTTGTCTTTATTTCACTCAGCTGGTGAACAGAATTGCTCTATTCTCAAAACACAGGAAGAACAGCAAATAATCCAGTCTTGTGATTGAAGTGGATTAAATGGAAGGGTTTGACTTGCGCTGTGATTTTATAGTTTTCTTAGTGGTATCCATCTAATCAAGAGCATTCTCATAATTTGTGTTATAATGATGATGTGTCACATTAATAAAAAAGGATGCAAAAATGTCACTGGCAATAAGCTTCAAAACTGGCTAATGGGCTTTCTGCTGTAAGGGAAATGTTGAGACATTTACAGAAAAATAAACATTGAGGTGCTGCTAAGAATATTATTTTCCAAAGCAACCAGAGATCATTATCTAGTCACAATAATTACCTAGCCACAATACTCGGTTTCATTGGCAACTGGGCCTTGAAACCAGTCAATTTATAGCAATAACAAAAAAAAGATAAAAAAGACTGAGCTAACAAACAGGCAAGCAAGTAAGCCAACCCAAAGGCCCAAAGGAGAAGCTGAAGAGAGACACTAGAAAAAAGTCTGAAATGCAAAATATATTTGCCCATAGTAACCAGAATTTGTGCATGATCAGTGGATTCCTAATTTCATGTTTTTCACGAATGCAACAAAATCTTAAACTGTGATGACTTCTTAATGTTCTTTGGGCTAGGGTGAGGACAGACTATGCAAACCCTGCATTACACAATCTCTTCTGTCATGTCAGAATTAGGACACCTCCTCACCACCAAAAACTCCAAACTATGCACAGTTGAATTTCTGGTTGGAGAAGTTTAAGAGGTGATAGGGAAAAAAAACCTTTAAGCACAATTTTAGATTATTAAGTCCTCGGTAGCCCTCTTTGAAATTACCACCCCTCACCAGATGATCGAGTGAAGTGCATGCTTTCTATAGCAGCTGTAAGGAGACAAAATAGGAATTGCTTTCTCCAGTGCAGGATTACTTAATAGGATTTCCCACTGTGTAGGAATACTGCACTCTGACTTGCTGTTGGGGAGGCTTGACTTTTTGGAAGATAGAAGCTGTAGCTGCACAGTGTTCCCACCTAACTGGAATTATGCGTTTAGGGCTTAATGATACTTCGTCCCACATTACCTGACTTGGTTTCCTAATTGTGGTTTTTCTAATTCAAAGGGAACAACTTCCTTCCATTTTACTCTGATGAGTCTGCTGCTTTGTTGTGTGCATACAATGTTTTCTCACACACCTCTGGGGATAACTTCAGCAGTACTGTATGTGGAAGGGGTTACAGATCAGGAAAATAAAGTAATTTTCATAGAGCTGGAATAATGGTATTGTTTATGTATGCTGGCAGAGCAGCTTTTCCAAGTGTTATGGTTCTGTTGAGTAACTGTACTTAAGATTATTCCTTCCCTAATTACCAGCTTTCACTTTTTCCTAATTTTATGTTCCTTTTTTCTTGTTTCTTTAGTCAGATCTCTGGTGCTTTTTTACTTCCATTACTGTTACAGTATTTGAACAAAGTACATAGATGAAAAATATTGAAGCAGGATGCTTTGTAACTTTTGTCTGCCCTGTACTCCCACCTTTAATGCTGCATTACTATTCCTCGTTGCCTTTTTCTGTATGGTCTTTCACAGCAGTCTTCAGTTCACACATCGGTCTTAATATTGCATCCAATCTTTCTTCTCCTTTCCTTAGTTGTTGAACTTTTTGTACCTGTTAAGGATCAGGTTTTAGCATGACTTATTTCCAGTAAAGCCATGCAACTCATGAAGTTTTTTCCTAATGCTCGCAGCAGATCAGTGCTTTCTGCATTACAATTGCATGTTGACTTGACCTATAAATAGAGTGTGGAGAGAGGTTCCAGAGTCATTCTGAATAAAGTGTTTTAAACTGGTATCTGTTGCTGAAGATGCTATTTGTACTCTATGTCAAACTCAAGTGGGACTCAGCTAACTGCTGAACTGGCTGAGGGGATGTAAACATCTCACGTACATCAGAAAAGATAAGCAAAGGTGAATGCCATTTTTTAGGATGTGCTCCAAACCACTCATGGTATTATAAAATATGGCTGGTATTTTGTTAAATATTGTGCCCTGTTTAGTAGTTACTTATCAGGGCTGAGGTGCAGTTGTGTTCTCCAGTTGTTTTGGGCAGGAGTTTTGCAGCTCCATTTAGCTTTAAACCTTCTAGACCCATTACAGCAATGTTTGAGCCTTGTCCATTAAGGAGAGCTAGATTGTCATAGGCTGGGGTGTGAGGTAAGTATTAGGTGAACAATGTAGTTTTCCTGCAATGTTGATGTACACACAGTAGGTAATTACTAGGCTTCTGTAACCTACAAATCCTTTAATTCACCTGTTTATGGATGATGTGTATCAAGGGATTGGAGTACTGCAGTGTAGTCATGTCACCCACTTGATGTACCTTCTTCCACAAGACAACAAAGAATTTACTTAAAGCAGGGGTGGGTGGAGAGGTGAAACAGGAGCCAGGCCTAAAAGAGTTAACTGAGATATCTTGACCTGCTAAGAAACCTCAATACCTGTTTTACTAGAAGAACATTTTAGGAGCCCTGGTTAATATCATGTTCTGTTCTGCTCACTGGACCAAAGGCCTTATTATAGAAAGAATAGAAGTAGTACACATACAGTAATAAATTAGGTAAACTAGACATTTGAATAAGATCTAGAAGGCCCAGAGCCAGGATTTTGCAAGCTTGAAGAATTCAGGTCACCTAATTGAAGAGGTCAAATTGAGGAAGACATCCATGGTGACCACCAGAGGGATGAAGGCTTGATGAGACCCCCCACAGTAGAAGAACGCGCATGTATAATAAATGATGTAACCATGTATCTAAAGTGTATAAAATGGTTTAGTTTTGCACTTGCAAGTCGAGCAAGTTTGTCCATCATTAGCTGGTTTGCTCCCAGCACTGTCAATAAATACCTTTGCTGCTCAAAGATCAAAAGTCTCTGGGTAGTTTATTATACCGGATTTTTCGGATTCAGAGGGGACTTGGATTTACAACCACTCTAGCTCTGCTCTAAGCAAACCTGTCCATTGTAGCTAGATAATTTATTTTTCCTTCAGTGAGTTCCAAAATGCATCAGACTGTCTATATAATAACCTCTAACATGAGAAAAAACTTGAAGAAAAAGATGACTTCATACCTTTTCGTTTCTAGTATGGAAGTATCTGATTACTGCTTTGAGTGGACTACATCAAAGATACCTTCAAACCTCCTTCAGGGGAGACCTCATCACTCTCTACCTGAAAGGAGGTTGTAACCAGGTGGGGGTTGGTCTCTTCTCCCAGGCAGCTATCAGTAAGACAAGAGGGCATTGTCTTAAACTCTGCCAGGGGAGGTTAAGGTTGGATATTAGGAAGAAATTCTTTACAGAGAGGGTAATCAGCCATTGGAATGGACTGCCCAGGGAAGTAGTGGATTCACCGTCTCTGGAGGTTTTTTAAGATGAGACTGGATGTGGCACTTTGTGCCATGGTCTAGTAACCATGGTGGTGTTGTAAAAGGAGAAGATGCAAAAAAAAATGAGCTCGAGAGTCAAAGACACATCCTCATAGAGGTGCAGACAATGTTCTAACTTTATTCCAAAAATACACACATTATCAAGGGTCCTACAGGGTTCACATGCTCTATTCTAACTTTCTATTGGTTACATTTACTTTCACACACTATATCTATAACTTTATTGGCTCTACTAGCCAAGGCACATTTCCAGGTTCCCCCATCTTCTGGTTTCTCACACTCTGGATAACAACCTCCTTCCCTGTTTTCCTCTATGCAGCTTTCTGATATCTGCTGCTCAAGGACACAGATCTGCTGCTGGAGAACACAGGTCCCTGCCGTCCAGCACGCAGGCCGGATTGTGCAAGCAGGCCTGAAGCAGTATATGTCCTGCATCATCTAAGATTCTTTCAACAGTGTTGGATCAAGGGTTGGACTTGATGATCTTGGAGGTCCTTTCCAACCCGGCTGATTCTATGATTCTATGATTTGCTATGTCTTTTTCTGCATTTTCTGAAAGTGAACTAGCTGCTAGAATACTAGTGACAGAAAGGTTATACTTTCTTGAAGGCTATTAGCCTGAGCTGGCTTTTGATTTTCATACTTCCAGGTCAGATAAAGCTGTCTGAAACAATAGTGAGCCATGTAGGCAGGACTTTGCTGCCTAATGACATCATACCAGCCCCCAGAGATTCTGCACCTGTCCAACGGCAAGAATTCAGGCATTTCCAATGTTATCAGGGATTTTCTGTATCTGCATTTAAATCTAGGTGCTAGATGCTAGAAAGTTTACCTGGAACTGCAAGCCTTTCAGTTTTCAAGAGCACAGATGATTCAAGTTTAGAAATGAAAGAACATATCTTCTGGCTGAGGGGACAAAACCTGACAGTTCAACAAGAATTTCTGCAAGAGCAACGAAGGGAGCTGCTGCCTAGGTTAAAAGACAATTGTAGATTAGGCAAACTGTAAAGAACACCATTAGTCCTAGGCAAGTGATTCTTCTTTTAATGTGTTAATTTTGATCCTAATTAACTGAATGCAGCTGCTGCTGGCTTAACTTGTTCCCATAGACAACCTCACTGTGTAATACAGCAGTTTCTGAGCCTGCATACACTGAAACCAGCACAGGCAGAGCTTGTTCAGGCCGCCACGCAACAGGCAGAAGAATGTGTGGGCATTGCTGCCCCCCCTTGTGAAGGGCAGGGGGAACCACACCTCCTCATAGGCTCCAGCCTCTGCCACCAGTGGAACATTTCAGACAGGGTGATCTTTGCGGGAGGGCCTCCTTGGCCTTGTCAACTTAGTGCCTCATGCTACCCACACAGCCAGTCCAGTAGCCAGAATCTCTATCTCCCTCAGGGTACATGCAAAACTCCCTATTGTACCTCTACCAGTCACAACCAGCAACAGGAGCATTGATCTTGAATCACCATGTGCTCCATTCATGATTTGCTTTTTGATATCTCTCATCAGTGGCATGGCATGAGGGCTATACCATGCAGTCAGGGCATGAACTATGCATATTTGTTGCAATAAACTAACACCTTCGTCAATTGTATACCAGGGTCTGAGGGACAACATCAGCTCTGCAGGGTCCACATACACTGTCGAGACTGCGGCACACAGCCATTGGTATGGGGTGAGGGCTGAGACCTCCCAGCCATCAAGGCCCTTTAAGTCTCGAAGCCGGAGATACTCCCTCTGAATTCTGTGATCAAAAGCCACGGGAGTCAATAAATCCTCATCAGCCACTACTAAGGGAATAGATGGAGCCCCAGTATTCCATGCTTGTAGAAGCCATGTTGTCAAGCTGTTGTGGTTTAGATTTTCTTGATTAATTTTTCCATGCCATCATGCAGTTTTGGAAGGGGTGGTTGTGTGTGTAGATGGCGGCACGTGGCAGCCACTGCTAGGGTGCTGGCTGTGGAGGGCCAGGGGAGGAGCAACGGGGGGGAAGATGGAGATTTCTGCAAGAACTGAGGTGGGATCCCTGGAATGAAGACCCTGCGAGAACTGGGGGGAATAAAGTGGGCCAACAGTTCCGCTTTCACTCTCTTACTCCTGAAACAGAACCTGGGAGGTCCTTGACAGCTGCTGCAGCCTTCCAATTGCTGCCGCCTTGCCGCCACTCCCATGCTGGCTTGCCGCAACAATGGTTGTCACTTCCTCTAGGCAGCCGCCCTGTCACCATTGTTGTCATTTCTGTGTAGCAGCCACCCCGCTGTTGGGACCACATGACCACGTTGAGACTGCATTGTTACCTTGGCAGCACGGAAGTGAAAGAGTGATGTTTGGGTGACATTTTCTCTGTTGTTTGGTTGTTGGTTTGTTCTGTTTTGTTTTCCAGTTTTAGTAAAACTGTTATTTGTTTCTACACTTTACTCGAACGCCTCATAATTTCGAATTTTTGTAATTCAGGAGGAGGGGTTTTCTATTCCATTAGA
Organism: Corapipo altera; assembly: GCF_003945725.1. Classification (NCBI taxonomy): domain Eukaryota; kingdom Metazoa; phylum Chordata; class Aves; order Passeriformes; family Pipridae; genus Corapipo; species Corapipo altera. The sequence continues at coordinate 245,959 of NW_020885044.1, forward strand.
GGTCCTGCCTCCTGGCACACATTGTTAATTAAACCAAGACACAAGCACTCCCCAGCCTTCTGCTGATAAGTGTCTAAGAACTGTCACAACTCCTCCAGGGTGAAAGTCTGTGTGACCTGTACCCCCCCATGCAGTAGATTCTGCCGATCCCCCACCTGCAGTAGAGGCCAGGCCACCACCTGCTCAGCAGCTACCTGGTCAGGCTCAAACGCAACCCTGGAGTCCGTGGACCCCGTGCGATCACCTCCCGGGACCCCCGGGGGGACCCTTGATAGGGGCAGGAACTTGGGAAGGCAAGACCATACCTGTACCCTGTTTCAGTTGCTGTGCATCAGCGAGATGGGACACTAAGCATTCCACAACTCGTTACAGCTAACATTGCCAGCTCCAAGCTTTGTGCACGTTTCAGGTCCCTGATCTGCCCTTCCAGGGTTGCTACCTGGTCCCGCAAAGCTGCAACCTCCTGGTCAAGAGCCTTAAGTCCAGTGAGCAGAAACCAGCCCACCCTGCCTGCTAACGTACAGGCAGACTTACATGCCGACTCTCATGGCAGTTTATGCAGAACTGTTTCAATTGTCTGTGGGTCAGTCTCTGACACAGACCGTATTTTGAGCCAGGCTTCCAGGGGGGTCATCGTTGCCAGGAAAGCAGCCACAAGGGTCCAGCATTCACCAGGCCATCTGATGACATGGGGAATCACTGGCAGAGCTTCCCTAGTCCCCAACCTTCTCCATAGCCACAGCATGATTGTTCTGGGGGGGAAGGGTAGTCGACTAGGCCAAAATGTAAGGGTCAAATGTACACAGGTACCCCCAGAATACCAGGCAGTGAAAGGATTTAGAAGAATTTATTTCCAAAGTTGAGAACACTTAACATCTTGGCACAAATCTGCACCAGGTCTAAGAAAGAGACACACTCTCTGTTCTTCTCAGGACTTTTATCATCCCTGGCCTCCCCACTGTGAGGGCCTTCAAATGTTTCTGCAAGAACTTATCTTCTCTTGTACCCGGGGAGTCAGTTTCTCTGGAATGCAGGAGCAGAAAATATCTAAAACTTTTTTGGGGAAAAATGCCTCGTACCAGGCAGGAAAGTTTTCCTAAGCACAAAGAAACCCTCATGTCCCCATAATAAATCTTCTGGAAGGTTTTTCTGTACTTACAATGTGCTTAAAAACAATTACAGAATATTACTTATAAATTTCAACCACATGTATGCAGAATGCTAGTTATAGTGTTAAACAATTTTTTTGGGAATGTTTCACAGTTGGGAATTTCCAGTTTCAACAAAACACCCATCAGATACATCAGGTGTAAACATCAGCTTTTCACTAATTTTGTTTAAGATGGTGTTGCAGTCTGATGAGACTGAACTGTTTGCTAAAGAGGATGAGTTATGAGGTAGACCAAACTCCTCTCTCTCAGCAATTGTAATATCAAAATTAAGGGGTTTTACTCGAGGAAAATGTGGAAAAACAGAAGAAATAACAACCCTTTATTAAAAGATATATGTATGTTGGCAAAAACAGTAACACAAAAAAAAAAAACAAACGGTTTTCCCCCGCGTTTCCAATTGGCCTTCCTCCATCTGTCCAACCATCCCCACAGAGCATTGGCCACCATCCATGAGTCGGTGTAGATGTAAAGCTTTGGCCACTTCTCCTGTTCAGCAATGTCCAATGCCAGTTGGACCGCTTTGAGCTCTGCGAATCGGCTCGATTCTCCTTCCCCTTCAGTAGCTTCTGAAACTTGTCGGGCGGGGCTCCATACAGGTGCTTTCCATTTGCGCTTCATTCCTACAAGGCGACAGGAACCGTCAGTGAAGAGGGCGTAGCGTGCTTCTTCTTTTGGTAGTTTATCGAATTCTGGGGCTTCCTCAGCCCGTACCACCTGTTCTTCTTCTTCTTCATCTGCTAGACCAAAACTCTCACCTTCCGGTCAATTTGTGATGACTTCTAGGATCCCAGGGTGATTCAGATTTCCAATACGGGCGCGCTGCGTGAGCAGAGCGATCCACTTACTCCATGTAGCATCAGTGGCATGATGTGTAGAGGGCGCCTTTCCCTTAAACATCCAGTTCAGCACTGGTAGTCGAGGTGCCAAGAGCAGCTCTTCTTCTGTGCCAATCACCTCTGAGGCAGCTTGTACTCCTTCATAAGCTGCTAGGGTCTCCTTCTCTGTCGGGGTGTAGTTGGTTTCAGATCCCCTGTAGCTTCGGCTCCAGAACCCAAGTGGGCGGCCTCGAGTCTCACCAGGCACCTTTTGCCAGAGGCTCCAGGAGAGACCTTTATTCCCAGCTGCAGAATAGAGTACATTTTTCACATCTGTCCCTGTCCTGACTGGCCCAAGGGCTACAGTGTGGGCCATCTCCTGCTTAATCTGTTCAAATGTTTGTTGCTGTTCAGGGTCCCACTGGAAATCATTCTTTTTTAGGGTAACCAGATAGAGAGGACTTATGATTTGACTGTACTCCGGGATATGCATCCTCCAGAAACCTATGGCACCCAGAAAAACTTGTGTTTCCTTCTTGCTGGTCGGTGGGGTCATGGTTGTTATCTTATCGATGACTTCTGTCGGGATCTGATGACGCCCATCTTGCCATTTCACCCCCAGGAACTGGATTTCTCGGGCAGGTCCCTTAACCCTACTCTTCTTTATGGCGAAACCGGTTCCCAGGAGGATCTGAATAATTTCCTTTCCTTTCTTGGAAACCTCTTCTGCTGTGTCCCCCCATATGATGATGTCATCAATGTCTTGCAGGTGTTCTGGAGCCTCACCCTTCTCTAATGTGGCCTGGATCAGTCCATGGCAGATGGTGGGACTGTGTTTCCACCCCTGGGGCAGTCGGTTCCAAGTGTACTGCATGCCCCTCAAGGTGAAAGCGAACTGTGGCCTACACTCTGTTGCTAAGGGAATGGAGAAGAATGCGTTCGTGATGTCAGTAGTGGCATACCACTTCGCTGTCTTGGACTCCAGCTCATACTGGAGCTCCAACATGTCTGGAACAGCAGCGCTCAGCAGTGGGGTGGCTTCATTCAGGCCACGATAGTCCACAGTCAGTCTCCATTCTCCATTAGACTTACGCACGGGTCATATGGGACTGTTGAAGCGTGAATGGGTCTTGTTGATCACCCCTTGGCTCTCCAGCTCACGGATCATCTTATGGATGGGGATCAGAGAGTCTCGGTTCATCTGGTACTGCCGGCGATGCACTATTGTAGTGGCGATTGGCACTTGCTGTTCCTCGACTTTCAGCAACCCTACGACCGAAGGACTCTCCGAGAGGCCGGGCAACGAGTTCAACTGTTTGACCGCCTCGGTCTCCACAGTAACTATTCCAAAAACCCATCTATGTCCCTTGGGGTCCTTGAAGTACCCGTTCTTGAGAGAGTCAATGCCCAGGATACATGGGGCATCTGGACCAGTCACAATGGAGTGTTTCTGCCAGTCTTTCCCGGTCAAGCTCACCTCAGCTTCCACCATGGTCAACTCTTGAGACCCTCCAGTCACCCCAGAAATGGAAATAGTCTCTGGTCCCACATGTCCTGAGGGCATTAATGTACACTGAGCGCCAGTATCAACCAAAGCCTGGTATTTTTTTGGGTCTGAAGTGCCAGGCCATCTGATCCACACAGTCCAATAGACATGGTTGTCCCGTGCCTCTACCTGGCTAGAGGCAGGGCCCCTCTAACATTCGTCTTCATCCTGCCAGTCACCGTTTTCCTCTTGTGAATGTCGACGGGAGGTACCCTCTAGCGAGTCAGATCCCTGCCCGCAGGATACTGGTACGGCACTCACTTTCGCAGACTTCCCCTTTTCTTTCTCTTTCAACTCTTGTACTCGGGTTGCTAGGGCCCGGGTAGGTTTCCTGTCCCACCGTCTCATATCTTCTCCATGGTCAGTTAGGAAGTACCACAACTCAGTTTGTGAGGTCTGTCCGCTCTCTCTAGCTGGAGGGTGTCTGGTTCTCACTGGGGCCATATGGAAATTGTTTCCCTCAATCTTCTCTTTTAACCCTGTAGTTAATTCCTTGAGCTCATTAATCATTGTCTCTACTGAGGAGATGCGGGCCTGTAGTGGTCCTTCGATCATACTGTCGTACAACCGAAGTTTATTTATTACAGACATCGCTGGCTCACGCTTCTCTCCAGCCTGCAATGATGTCAGGTAACCTTTATGTGTGGACAGCCCCATACGTGTGAAGTTCCACCACATCTGTGGTGCACACTTAACCTTGTCAGGATCGTTGGTAGGTTGTCCATCCCCTCCAAACAATACTTCCAGCAATGCCATCTCTCTCAGTCGTAGGATACCTTCTTCTATGGTCTTCCAGCTCTTGGTATAATGATCTGCCTGCAAGGAATCTCTGTAAATGAACCTTTCCCTCACACCATCCAAAAGCCATGCCCAGAGGGACAGGGACTTCGATTCCCTCACAAACGCCTCCTCAATATCCACATCTTGGGCAATAGATCTCAGGAACCGCGCTTCACCGCCATCAAGCTTTACTGCATCACCTGTAGAGTCCCAAACTCGGATCATCCAGGCCAGAACGGCCTGATTCGGACGACAAGCAACGTCTGTCCGTAAGTTCCGGAGGTTATTATACGATAAAGACTCAGTGATGATTTCTGGCTCTGGAGCAGCCGCTTGTAAGGGTCCTGCCTCTCCATCATCATCAGCTGGGCGAACTGATTTGTCTTTATATTCCTTTGGATAGGGGCAACCTCCGTTGGCTTGGTCTGTCCCTTAGTTTTGGCCTTATCCTGAGTCACCTTGGTGTTAGGCATTTTGTTCTCATCCTTTCCTTTCCCCTGGAAGTGCTGCACCATGCCGAGTAACTTCCTGTAGGCAATGACCAAAGCCCCACATGCAGTTACCAACTGTCTCTCCATGGATCCATCACGACCTCTCTCTCCCTCACGGCTTTCATTATTTTTGTAGGGTTCAAGAGTTGTTCAAGGGTGAGTTTCCATGTTATGGGAGCTGAGCAACTTTCTAGGAATTTACCCATGTCCTCCCATAACCCATGCCAGTCAAGGTTTTCCACCCCTGGGGCGGGTTCCTGGACTCCTTCTCAGTAATTCTTGGCCTTGGTTTGGTATATCAGGTATACTATAATAGCACAAACTAGGATGAAAAGCCCAAAAATTGAAATGTCTCTGACATCCATAAAGGATTTAAACTTCCCAGAGGTCATTGTATTGTATCCAAAAGGGAACTGGATAAAGGGTTGGGCGCATGCATTCCCCTGTGTTTCTCCATAGGAATGGGTGCTATTATCTTTAAAACCCCAGAGTAACAGCTTAGGTTAGAGCAGTAGTGCATCCTCAAGGACATATTCCAGATGAAAATCACAGGTGCTGAATTTCCCGTGTCATATACCCAATGCGCAAACTCAAAGGTACTTATCGCAATGAGAGTACTAGTATCTGAACTGAAACACATTGAGAGGTGGGACAGATATCTTGGCATGGTTATATGCCAGAGGAAAGCAACAACCCCTAACATCATGGTGTCTACAAGTTCAAAACATGTGTCAATCACACAAGGGGTTAAAAATGCGCGTAACTCACACAAAGGGTAGTTATTTTCCACCTTTCCTCTTTCTAGGCCCCACGTTGGGCGTCAAAAATGTTGCAGTCTGATGAGACTGAACTGTTTGCTAAAGAGGATGAGTTATGAGGTAGACCAAACTCCTCTCTCTCAGCAATTGTAATATCAAAATTAAGGGACTTTACTCGAGGAAAATGTGGAAAAACAGAAGAAATAACAACCCTTTATTAAAAGATATATGCATGCTGGCAAAAACAGTAACAGAAAAAAAAAAAAAAAACAACAACCAAGGAACTAGACAGTAATCCTAGAAAAAACAACAACAACAACAACAACAAGTCTAAAAGAATACTTCTCTGTCCTTTAGCACAGTCCTAATTGTGGTCTGCAGGGGGCGTTGTTGGATCACTGGAAGGTGCAGGGTCTGCAACGTCCTGTTGTGGTCGGCAGGGGGCGCTGTTTGGTCACTAAAGGTGCAGGGTCTGCAGGGGGCACTGTTGGACCGCCAAAGATGTAGGGCCTGCAGTACCCTGTCGTGGTCAGCAGGGGGCGTTGTGGGATCACTGAAGCTGTAGGATCTGCAGTACCCTGTCGTGGTCAGCAGGGGGCGCTGTTGGGCTCCAGCAGCCACCACGTGGGCAGAGGGGTCTGGAGGGAGCAGTCCCGGCCCGCAGGAGAAACCGAGAGGGAAATAGGGGGACCCCTTTTCCTCAATGGAGGGAAGGGGTGAGGAAAAAAAAGTTCACCCCCCAAGAGGACTCACTGTTCCCAGATGGTAGTGTTCCAAGGCTCTCCCCTCTTTTCTCCCAGTAAGCACAGACCTCTCCGATGAAAAGAAGCAACAAAGACTTGCCGGCCCTGGGGGGAAATCACAAGACACTGGCGGTGCAGGGCCGATAGTCAGGTCTCACCAGGACGAAAAAACCAGGGAAGAGAGCTGGCTCCCAGACTTTCCTCTAGAAATGCCTGAAAACCGTCCCCGCCCCTGTCCTGGCCCGAGCACTCTGCCGTCTCCCGTGTCCTCCCCCGTCTTCCCAAAACATCCCCCCCTCACTCCAGCAGTTAATGGTCCATTAAACAGATCAGCCAGTTCCTTTGTAAGGCTAATCAACTCCCTTCCCCCTTCGAACTCTGTTTTCTCTTACAGGGAAAGTAGGGGAAGGGAAAATTCCTCTCTCAGATTTATAACCCATAACAGATGGCAATTGTTTTATTTCATTTTTCTGGAAACAGAAAAGTAGTTGGTCTAGTTTATGATCCTATTTTAGCTACTAGCAGTAGTATTGCTAATATGTGACACTGAGTTGATAATAATTATTTAACTAATCCTAATAGACCTATTTAGCCATAGCACTGGTAAGGGAGACTTTGTTTTATGACGGCAACATGACTATATTGTTGTGTGTTGTTTTTAGAATGTGTTATGCTGCACAGGTTCTTTTTAAAATCCTCCTGCAAACAATAGCATATCAGATTTTTGTATGAAATACCATCATTCTTTTATACGGGAGGTAAAAATAAAAAAACCTGCAAACGTGTAGAGATGCAAATAATTTGAATCTATGAATTTAAAAGAAAGTTCTCATTCAACTAAAGGCAAAATATAATGTCACAAAATACAGTAATATAATCCTGAATCCTGTAACAACTTGCATATGTGTTTATCCATATATATATTATATAATGAAGTCAAAGGGTCTACAGACAGAGTCCAAGGTAAAGCATACACATCAGTCTTTGTATAATCAAAGCCTGGAGTAATATATCCCTATCTACACATTAATAAAGTTGAAAAAGCTCTGTGTGTGTGAAGTTTCCATTTCTTTGCAGAAGTACCTTTTCTTCCATACATTGTGTCTATGTATACATATGTATATATACAAAATTATCACCAGTTTAAACACTTATGAGAATAGGGCAGCCTAGAAATGTATGATCTTCAAATACAGTATTTTTGCTACTCACCTGTTATGTTCATCCATAATCATTGTAATCTGAATATTTTTTTCTCCCTTTAGTCCCCCTTTTTTTTCTCTCCTTCTTCCTTAAAATTATGTATTTTCCCTTTTCTTTTCTTCCTTTTTTCCAGTTTCCTCAAAACAAGCTTCCTTCTTTGGCTCTTGAACTACTCAGTTCAGTATCCTCCATCCTTTCATGCTAAATACACAAACAAAATAAGATGTTACTATAAAATTGATAACTAGATGAAAGTTACTATAGGGAGTTGACCAAGTGTCCTAATTATAATTTAGTGTAGAAGTGAATTATAATAAATATTTAGTGGATCTATAAAGTAAGAAATGCATAGGGAGATAATTATAATTCAGAAGGTTTTTTATGAACAAGCCCACAAATATTTCAAGAAATGAGTAAAAGGACTGAAATGTACATTGCAAAAACTAACAGAATTAGGTAACTAGTTTTAAATATCACTCACTGCACTGATATGAAAAGCTTTTCTGTATCTATGTATGCTACATAGACCAACTAATTAATTCCTGCAGGTAAAACAATATTGAATTGTGACAGCATAGGTGATAATGTCTGTCATTATGCAAATAGGATGCGTTTTATTAAAGTATTCTTTGATATATGAGAGAGATCAACTAGTTTAAATCAAAAACTTTTAACCTTATTCTTTAAGAATATAGATTAGTGCAGGTATTACTCAAGATACTTCAAGAAAAGAAGCAGTATTTTCCCTCATTTCATTTTAAAGAAAATTTCAAACCATTTTGCCAAATTATTTATAACTAGCTAACGTACATCTTTCCTTCCAAGAACTTTTGTTCCAGAAGCCAAGCTATGTAACACAGTAATAGGGAATGCATAGTTTTGAACAAATATTTTCAGTTTTAGTAATGAACTGATAGCAGTTTATATTTATTTTTAATAGAACAGCATCGAGTTCCTTTAAATACAGAAGAGAAAGATTCACTTAAAATTATTTTCAAGTTTTTAAGTTAGTTCAATATTATCTTAAAAACTTTTAGTTGGAAATCAAAATTTAATTATTTTAAAACAGAGGTTGGTGTTTCCTTATTTATTTTAAGCTCATCATCTTGCAGTCAACCTGATAAATTCCTACAATATGTTGCATAATGCTAAGCCAATATTCTCACCATTTAATCCATTATTTGTCTATGATTCAAAGCTACTGTGGTAGAAGAGCTATATTTCACTCATTCTGATCTTAAATTCTCTCTCAATTTTCTTTGCATACTTTAAAATTTAAGTCACTCAGTGGTTTATTACTCTAAGAAAAAAAGGAGTTAACAGACAAGGAGTCAGTTGGAGATTTATAACCAGCCACTATGATATAATTAATTTGCTGGGAAAAATAACATTTCAAGTATAATGTTAGCTACCTTTTTGCACATGAATTCCTTTTTATATCCCCCTAAATCATTATGAGAATGCAGAATATGGCATGTAAAATGGAACAATTTGTATTGCCAATATTATAAAGTGTAAAGGCTGCAAAATATTTTGCTGCTTTTCACCTATTTGAAAACAGTTCAGCAACTTTTCACTGCTTAAAAAGATACAAAGGTATTTGATCATATTAAGCACAAAAAAAGCCCAATACTGAAATAAAGTAGTTTAATGTGTTTATAAAACTTTTTTTTCTAAGAAGAGCTACAAGACAGTCTTATCTGATATTCAGTGTTGACAAACAAGCCCAGTCTATTTTAGAAACAATTTTAAATTTTCTTGCACTGTTTCTTTTCTGTTCTTCCTATAGTCTTACCTCTGATAAAAGAGTGTTAGAATGGTTTTTCCTATGCACATGCAGAACCCAAAGGAGTCTAACAGGCTTTCTCTGAAACAGTAAGCAAATGCATATGAAATAATTTCCTTTAATTCAGCTGAACCTGGTGGAACTATTGGCTTACAGCACTATGCCTGCCTATGGTCTAATTTCAGTGTAGAAGGTCAGAGTGGACACATTAGAGCAGTGGTGACATGATTAGCAAGGATGAGAGCTGCTTTACAGATAAAGATTCTGATGCTGATTACTTCAGAAAAATCACTGAATACTGAGAAAATATACCAGGAGGGGAACAAATCTTATTGTAGTGGCAATATGATGAGTCTCCTACATAATTATCAGTCCTACATTTAAGACTAACAGCAAAAACTTTTGTAGACAGTTTAGAGTCAGAACACCTAATTCCTATGATCTACACAAACTTATCTGTATTAGGGAGGGGTTCAAGACATACTGAAGCTTGAAAACCATGACACCGTTAAAAGCTTAACAAAAACCAATATTTATTACCAAGAGGTGGCCAACAAAACGAACAAACCCAAAAGGGAGGAAGGAGGAGAGAAATAAACCCCCAGTACGACCTCCCCAGTTACCCAGCTGTTGCCCATAAAGTTATCTTACCGACCTAGCATACCTATAATTACCCATAGCAGAAGCTGCATCCTTGGAGAGTCAGTAAGTTCACAAACTGGCAGGCGTCCCTGCCAAAAGGCAACGTTGTCCTTGGAGTAAAGCTAGCTCCCATAGCAGAAAGCACTATCTACTTTTATACAATTAACTGAGTGACCACAACCTCCCAGGTGTGGCCAGCACTGCCCAGCCAGAGGCCCTCAGTCCCACCTCCCAGTTATGTAAGTGCATCTCTTCTGCGCATGCATGAGAACTTCGGAAATCCCCTAATGCACACGCAGTATGCTTTGGGGGTCTTTTCTAATTGAGTTGGGGGTCGAACCTTCCTCCCCTCCTCATCACTTTCTCCTTCAAGTGACCTTGGAGGACAACCAGCCAATCATAGAACACCAATTAAAACAGTTTATACAGAAGTTCTCCCTCCAAGGACGAATTCACTGTTTTATCAGTGAACTTGAGAGGGAGAATATAAACTACTGCAGGTGGCTGGGGCCAAACACAGACCAAAAGTATCAGCATAAATTCACCCTGGTACACTTATCTTAAAATAATTCATACAATTTTGTTCATTACCTGGAATAATCCACTAAATACACTAATTTTACTTGAAGTGGAAAAATAGATGAACAGGAAAATAAAGGTGAAGGGGAATGAGGGTGATTTTGTTATTAAATATTATACAGTCTGAGAAAAGCCGGAGGAGAAGAAAGAATGTGTTAGATGATATATACCTGTCGCGATGAGGGAAGAGAGAGACGCTCAATATGAGAATCAGCAAGCTTCGTTTATTGATCACTGCTAACAGCTTAATATATACTTTATAATTAGCTCATACATATTGCAAAGCTAAGCTCATTATTGGTTCTTGCTTAAATGTTGATTCCGCCTTTACTCTCTTCTTTTGTTGACACAGGTGGCTCTCAGTTGCTTTTGTTTTGCTAATCACAACGTCCTGTTTAAAAACCAACTAGCACGTACAAGGGCACTGTAGTCTTGCCATGGCCTTGCTATCTCAGGTTTTCTCATCGGCCTATACAAGCTGTGTTCTATACTCTAACAGCTCGTCCATAGCTTTAGCCATATCCATATGCCCTTGTCCTGCTAGCCAATCCTCTACATATACCCAATATACAATTTGGAAAGAAACATAGTCCTGCTTCTGACATTGCTTTTTGCTTACAAATCTTATTTCAAATAAAAACTATTCAGTTTGTCTAGCAAATTTATTTGGTTTCTTTTTTCCCTCAACACTTTCAAAGGCTGGGGGTGTCTGTGTCAAAAAGAATATATTGACATTGCAAATGCGTTCTTCTCCATCCCCTTAGCAGCAGAGTGCAGGCCACAGTTTGCTTTCACCTGGAGGGGCGTGCAGTACACCTGGAACCAACTGCCCCAGGGGTGGAAACACAGTCTCACCATCTGCCATGGACTGGTCCAGGCTACACTAGAGAAGGGTGAAGCTCCCGAACACCTGCAGTACATTGATGACATCATTGTATGGGGGGACACAGCAAAGGAGATTTTTGAGAAAGGAAAGAAAATCATCCAGATCCTCCTGGGAGCCGGGTTTGCCATCAAAAGGAGTAAGGTCAAGGGACCTGCCTGAGAAATCCAGTTCCTGCAGGTGAAATGGTAAGATGGGTGTCCTCAGATCCTGACAGAAGTCATTGATAAGATCACAGCAATGGTCCCACCGACCAACAAAAAGGAAATGCAAGCTTTTCTGGGTGCCATAGGTTTCTGGAGGATCCATATCCCTGAGTACAGCCAAATTGTAAGCTCTCTCTATCTGGTAACCTGCAAGAAGAATGATTTCCATTGGGGCCCTGAACAACAGCAAGCATTTGAACAGATTAAGCAGGAGATTGCCCACACTGTAGCCCTTGGACCAGTCAGGACGGGGACAGATGTGAAAAATGTACTCTATTCTGCAACTGGGGAAAAGCGTCTTTCCTGGAACCTCCGGCAAAAGGTGCCTGGCGAGACTCAAGGCCACCCACTTGTATTCTGGAGCTGAAGCTACAGAGGATCTGAGGCCAACTACACCCCAACAGAGAAGGTGATCCTAGCAGTTTATGAAGGAGTACAAGCTGCCTCAGAGGTGATTGACACAGAAGAACAGTTTCTCCTGGCACCTTGATTACCGGTGCTGAGTTGGATGTTCAAGGGAAAGGCACCCTCTACACATCAAGCCACTGATGCTACGTGGAGTAAGTGGATCACTCTGATCACGCAGTGCGCCCGTATTGGAAATCTGAATCGCCCTGGGATCCTAGAAATCATCACGAACTGGTCGGAAGGTGAGAATTTTGGTCTAGCAGATGAAGAAGAAGGAGAGCAGGTAGTACGGGCTGAGGAAGCCCCACCATACAATCAACTACCAGAAGAAGAAACACACTATGCCCTCTTCACTGACGGTTCCTGTTGCATTGTAGGAATGAAACTTAAGTGGAAAGCAGCTGTATGGAGCCACACATGACAAGTGGCAGAAGCTACTGAAGGGGAAGGTGAATCGAGTCAATTCGCAGAGCTCAAAGCTGTCCAGTTGGCATTGGACATTGCTGAACGAGAGAAGTGGCCAAAGCTTTATCTAGACACTGACTTGTGGATGGTGGCCAATGCTCTGTGGGGGTGGTTGGACAGATGGAGGAAGGCCAATTGGAAACGTAGAGGGAAACCCATCTGGGTTGCTGATATGTGGCAAGACATTGCTACCTGGGCAGAGACGCTGATTGTGAGAGACTGCCACGTATGTGCCCATGTGCCCAAAAATCGAGCCAATGAGGAACATCGCAACAATGAATAGGCAGATCGAACTGCTCAAGTCAAGGTGTCACAGGTGGACCTGGACTGGCAGCACAAGGGAGAGTTGTTCCTAACTCGATGGGCCCATGATGCCTCAGGTCATCAGGGCAGAGATGCCACCTATAGATGGGCACGAGACTGAGGGGTGGACTTAACCATGGACACCATTCCTCAGATTATCCATGATTGTGAGACATGCACTGCTGTTAAACAGGCTAAGAGACTGAAGCCCCTGTGGTACGGTGGACGTTGGAGTAAGTATAGGTACGGGGAGGCCTGGCAGGTTGATTACTTGTTCTAAAAAAACCAAGGGGGAATTTTTTTTTCTTTCCCCTGCATAGCTGTAAAAGAAAGATGTTGAAGGAGGGAGGGGGAAGGTGTTTGCCTAGAGTGATTGACACACACAAAAGAATTAACTAGCAGATCCACATTCCAGGCTGATAGCCCTCAGAAGACTGGGGGGGGATGATGAGTTTTTTTCCTCTCCTCGGGGAAATGGCACTTCACTTTTGCCCTGACTCAGGGAGGGTGTGTGTGTGGAAAGGCTCTGAGTTCACTTTGTTTTCAACCAGGTTATCTGGCTGCTTCTGGCCCCAGTTTGCCTCTGTTCTCCTGTGCCCTGTTCTGCCCCCAGTCCGGACTTGTTCAGATTCCATCGGAGAGGCTTGACCCTTCTGCGAAGGAACCTTTGGGGGAGTCCTGGAGGGAGCCAGCTGCCAACAGTGTGAGTCTGTGGGAAGAGCCCTTTTGTTCCCCTTTTCCCCTTCCCCTTCTGGGTGTGGTGGTGGGGGATCTCCATTTTCGGCTTCTCCCACGCAACACGAGGTCCCCACGTGGCGACCGTCAGAGCCCAACAGTGCCCCCTGCTGGCCACCACAGAGCAACTGCAGGCTCTGCTCCTCTAGTGATCCAACAGCACCCCCTCCTGATCATGGTTATAATTGCGCCAAAAGGCAGAAAGTACTGAATTGTTTCCTTTTTGAAGGGGACTTTTGGGTACAGGATTATTGTTTAGTTGTTTTTGTGTTCTTTTGTTGTTCTGCCAATACACATATATCCTTTAATAAAGGACTGTTATTTTTTTTTTTCTTTCTCCATACTTCCTCAATTGGAGCCTCCTAATTTTGCATTTACAATTGCTTAAAGGGAGGAGCTTGGTCTTCCTCATAACTCATCCTCCTTAGCAAGACACTTCAGTCTCATTAAACTAAGACAATGGGTCAGGCACAGAGGGTAATAGTGAATGGGGTGGCATCTACTGGCTGGTTACTAGTGGGGTTCCACTGGGCTCCAGTGATCTTCAACATCTTGGTAAATGACTTGGATGCAGAACTTGAAGGCATACTAAGCAAGTTTGCAGATGATACTGTTGCCTTAAGATTGGGAGCCAAAAAGCTCATCAGGCAAATTTAGTGTAGAGATAAGATAGAGAGCAGACCTTTAATGACCAAAGGAGTACAGACAAGATCTGCGCACCCCGTCCCTGTGGTTCTACAATTTTATAGTATTGTCCATCCAATATCAGAACCATTCGCCCCCCAGATCATCCCCCGGCATGCCTCTCTGGAAATTGAGTCGGAGGTCTTAAGACCCCTTTCTTCCTCATCTTTCTCTTCTTCACGGCACATACTGTCTTTGGAGCCTCTCCAAGGTTCTGGATTTGAAGGTTGCTTTGACTATGATGGTATCTTGTTGTTCAGGCCTAGTGTGCAAATGTTCTTAAACAGAATATGTTTATTACAATTCTACCTTGAAAATAAGTCTAAACAAGCCTAAAGAATTTAGAAAATTCTATATGAAATGGGAAATTAGGGTTTAGTGAGTGCTAACTACTGTTCTAAAGTGTAACAGACTATACAGCTACATTAAAATCTACATTTACTACACAATTACTTCTAAAATCTACAAAAAGCTAAAAATCCAGAAAGTTCAAAGTCATCAATACAAAACTGGGAGGAGTTCTTGACTCCCTTGAAGGCAGAGAGGCCCTGTAGAGAGACCTCGACAAATTAGGGGGCTGGGCAATCACCAACCATATGAAGTTCAACAAAGACAGATTCTTTATCAGTGATGGGGCCACCCTGGATGTAAGTATAGACCGAGGAATGAGAGGTTGGAGAGCAGTGCCACAGAAAAGGACCTGGTTGTCTGAGTTGATGCCAAGTTGAATATGAGAGAGCAGTGCCCTGGCAGCCAGGAGGCCCAACCATGTCCCGGGGTGCATCAGGCACAGCATCACCAGCTGGTCAAGGCAGGCAATGAGCCTGGAGGGGAAGCCATATGAGAAGTGGCTGAGGTCACTTGGCCTGTTCAACCTGGAGAGGAGGAGACTGAGGGGAGACCTTATAGCAGCGTACAGCTTCCTTACAAAGGGAAGCAGAGGGGCAGGCACTGATCTCTTCTCTCTGGTGACCAGTGACAGGACCCAAGGGAATGCCATGAAACTGTGCCAGGGGAGGCTTAGGTTATATATTAGGAAAAGGTTCTTTACCCAGAGGGTGGTTGGGCACTGGAATAGGCTCCCCAGAGAAGTGGTAACAGCATCATGCCTGACAGAGTTCAATGCTCTCAAGCACATGGTGTGATTCTTGGGGTTTTCCTGTGCAGGGCCAGGAGTAGGACTTAGATGATCCTTGTGGATCCCTTCCAAGCCAGAATATTCTATGATTCTGAAAAAAGTATTGATAATATAGTGATGGTTTTGTTGTTGCTGAGCAGTGCTTGCACAGTGTCAAGGCCTTCTCTGCTTCTTGTACCACTCTGGCAATGAGGGGGCTGGGGGTGTACAAGTAATTGGGGGTGGGGATAGAGTTGGGACAGCTGACAGTTGACCCCAACTGACCAAAGGGATATTCCATGCCATATGACATAATGATCAGTATATAAAGCAGGGGGAAGAAGGAAGAAGGGCAGGGGATGTTTGGAGTTATGGTGTTTGTCTTACCAAGTAACCATAGTGCTTGATGGATCCCTGCTTGCCTTGAGGTGGCTGAACCATGCCTGCCCATGGGAAGCAGTGAATGAATCTGTTGTTTTACTTTGCTTGCATGTACGGTTCTTGCTTTACCCATTAAACTGTCTTTATCTCAACCCACGAGTTTTCTCACTTTTCTGATTCTCCCTGGTCCCACTGGTGGGGTAGTGAGCAAGCAGCTGCATGGTACTTAGTTGCTGGCTGGGGTTAAACCATGGCAGCTCACCTCATCAAGTAGAACTGCATACTATTGTGAAGACTAATTCAAGATACAATGTGTCAGTTTACTGCTGCAGAGAAACTGGAGTATGGACAGCACTCCAGGAATCATCTCTTTGAAACGCTTCCCTCATTCAATTCACCTAGTGTCATGTGAAAGTGGAGGGATTACCCAACCCTTAGCATGGGGGAGATTTTCTTGACCGTTAGTAATTTATCTGTCTGTGAGCACCCCAGAGAAGGCAAAACTCATGTCCAACCAGTCTGTCAGCGTCCCATAAGGGGACCCTTCACCAAACAGATTTACAAGATCGAAGGGTGATTTGACTGCCCTTTCCAGAGGGGCTAAGCCAACAATGTGGAAACCCCTCAGCAAGTCTTCCCAATGTGTTATCCACCGCCAGCAACTGCTAGCACCTGCAAAGGACTCACTCTAACAGTTTATGGAATAACACTCTTTATTAATGCAAATTGTGACAGGTTAATAAGGTTCGTGGTCATCGGTGATAGTGTCTAAGTGCAAAAACATGTTTAAAGCAATCTACTGTACTACAAAGCAAGCACAAGTTCTAATCTTAATAACAGCATTTAGTGTGCATAGAATATGTTTCTTACCTAATAGGCATCCCTATAGGGGGTGAAGACAGGTTCAGCCCGTTGCCTGATCCCTGCAGTTTCGGTGAAATCTTCCTCAAATTTCCCTCTATTCCCAACTTGCTTTTATACTGTCTCTTTAGGTTTTGGTGGAGCTTGAGTGACTTTAGTCATAATTACTTTTATCTCTGATTGAAGTAAAAGTCTCTTGCTTTGCTTCCCATACTTAATGGGGTAGTTGTATCTTGGCGCCTGAGGAGAGGGATTTCAACATAGTTGTTGACTCAGCATCAGAACATCTTCATCTATCTCCCTTGGTTATCAGGTACTATACGGTCTTATGAACTACAAAGTACCACAATGTTCCTTTCCCTGCAGGGATTTCTATGGAGGGAGGTTGTGGCATCTTCATCCTCCATTCCATCCCCTGTAGCAGGTGCTTATCTTCGTATAGGGAACCTTTGTGGGGCATGTCAACTGCATTCCATCCAGGGAGCAGCAGCTGCATTTTACCCTGTAATTCTTAGTTTCTTCTAATTTTTAACCCTATCCATTATCCCACACCTAGCTTTTCATAGAATCATAGAATGGTTTGGATTGGAAGGAATCTTAAAGATCATCTAGTTCCAACCCCTCTGCCACTAGACCAGGTTGAACAAAGTAACCTGTTCCAGTGCCTCACCACCCTCACAGTAAAGAATTTCTTCCTTATTTTTGATGTAAATATACCATCTTTCAATTTAAAACCATTACCCCATGTTCTATTACTGCTTGCCCTTGTAAAAAGTCCCTTTCCAGCTTTCCTGTAGGCCCCCTTCAGGCACTGAAAGGCTGCAATAAGGTCACCAGGGAGCCTTCTCTTCTCCAGGTTGAAGAACTTCAACTCTTTCAGCCTTTCCTCATAGGAAAGGTGCTCCATCCCTCTAATCAGTTTCACAACCCTCCTTTGGACTCTCTCCAACAGGTCAATGTCCTTCTTGTGCTGAGGACCCCAGAGCTGGATGCAGTACTCCAGGTGGGGTTTCACCAGAGCGGAGTAGAGGGTCAGAATCACCTTCCTCAGATTGGATGGATAATACTATAAAATTGTAGAACCACTGGACATAGGTGCACGCCTTTGTACTCCTTGTGCCAGAAGGCCTTCAATAAAGACCTGCTCTCTATCTTATCTATACTAAATTCGCCTGGTGATTTTTTTCTCCCAGTCTTTAGGCAACACTGCTTTTGATGCAGTCCAGGACACGGTTGACTTTCTGGGCTGCAAGTGCACATTTCTGGTTCATGTCCAGCCTCTCATCCACCAGCACCCCCAAGGCCTTCTCAGCAGGGCTGCTCTCGGTCCATTCATCCCACAGCCTGTATTGATACCAGGGGTTGCCTTGACCCAGGTGCAGCATCTTGTACTTGGTCTTGCTAAATCTCATGAGATTCCCATGGGCCCACTTCTCAAGCTTGTCCCAGTCCCTCTGGGTGGCCCCGTCCTTCAGATGTGTCAACCACACCACTCAGCTTGCTGTCATCTGCATATTTGCTGAGGGTGCACTCTATACCTTCATCTATGTCATTAATATTAAATAACACTGGTCCCAACACAGACCCCTGAGGGACACCACTTGTCACTGATGTCCATTGGGACTCTGAGCACTACCCTCTGGATGCAACTGTCCAATCAATTCCTTATCCAGCAAACAGTCCATCCATCAAATCCATCTCTCTCCAATTAGAGAGAAGGATGTTGGGGGGAACCATGGAAAAGGTTTTACAGAAGTCCAGATAAATGACATCTGTAGCCCTTCCCTTGTCCACTGATGTAGTCATTCCATCACAGAAGGTTACTAGGTTGCTCAGGCAGGACTTGCCCTTGATGAACCTGTGCTGGCTGTCTTGAATCACCTCCCTGTCTTCCATGTGCCTTAGCATAGCTTCTAGGAGGATCTGTTCCATGATCTTCCCAGGCCCAGAGTTGAGGCTGACAGGTTGGTAGTTCCCAGGGTCCTCCTTTCTACCCTTTTTAAAGATGGGTACAATGTTTCCTTTTTTCCTGTCATCTGGGACTTCACTTGACTGCCATGACTTTTCAAATATCATGGAGAATGGTTTGGCAATTACATCAGCCAATTACCTCAGGACTTTGGGATACATCTCATCAGGTCCCATGGATTTATGTACAGTTAGATTCCTCAGGTGGTCATGAAACTGATCTTTACTTACAGTGGGAAGCACTCTGCTCTGCCAGGATCCATCTTGCTGTCCACCCATTCAAGAGGTGTGGGAAGAGAGGTTGCCATTGAAGACTGAGGCAAAAAAGTTGTTGAGTACCTCAGCCTTCTCCTTGTCCACAGTTACCAGTTTGACAGCCTTGCTTATCAGGGGAAGTATGCTTTCTTTACCCTTCCTTTTCTGTCTGACATACCTGTAGAAGCCCTTCTTGTTGTTTGCATCCCTTTCCAAGTTCAGCTCCAGTGGTGCCCTGGCCTTCCTTACCTCATCCCTACATACCTGGACTGCATCCCTTTCCTCTTCCCAGGATACCTGTCCTTGCTTCCATTGCCTGTGCATATGCTTTTTTCCCTTTAGTTTGACCAACAGGTCTCAACTCAGCCATGCTGATGTCTTGCTTTCCTTGCCCTATTTCTTGTCCCTGGGCATCACTAGCTCTTGCACTCTATGGAAGATGTCCTTAAAAATCTGCCACCTCTGTTCTGCTCCCTTGTTCCTGCAGGCAGTTTCCCATGGGTTCCTAGTGACTAGCTCCTTGAAGAGCTGGAAGTTTGCTTTCCTAAAGTTCAGGGTCCTGACTTTACTCTTCACCTGACCCATATCCCTCAAGCCTGCGAGCATGATCACTGCAGCCCAAGCTGCTCCAATCTAAACATCCATGTCAGGGTTGAGTGACTACAAATGCTGAGTCACGGTGAGTTTGTTACAGGGCAGCCAAACCTAAGGTATGTTTATAAAGGAACCAATTATAAGGCAACATGTATGTTACACCAAGGAGTATAAATGTCAGAGATCTGTTGCAATAAAGATCCTGTCCTGTTCTATCCCTCTCCTGTCTTACTTCTTGGAACCAGACTGTCTGTGTTTTCTTATTATTGACCGCCACAACAACGACAAATGGTGACCCTGGATGTGATACGTGATGGACGTGATACGTGATTAACATGATCTCCAGAAGTTTCATTGGCAGGTGATGTCCTAGAGAGTTCGTCGGGGACCTCCAAGGTACTCAGAGAGAGAGGCAATCCGTGGGGCGAGGCATGGGTGGTGGCAGAGCTTGGCATAGCTAAGAGCAGTGGGAAATGCTGCCAAGTCCAGACGAAGAGAAACTGACACCTGGTAAAAGGTGAGACGCCAAGAACGGGAATCTGATAACGGAAATCATATCTCTACTATCCTCCTAGAAGCATCTTTTAAAGAGTAAATGTGTAACTGAAGCTACTACGTCAGTAGCATTTATTGTGTCTGCCTGGCGTTTGCTCTGTGAGACTTCAAAAGATTTGGAAGCAGGAGGGAGGTAGCTATCCATGTGTTATAAGTAAAAAAGCACTAGGATTAAATATAGTAGCAAAAATTTATTAAAGATTTATATAAAAAGCGAATAAGCAAATCAGCGCGCTGGGTGGCAAGAGGAGACCCCCACTCCCTCAAGGCACACCCTTCAATAAGTTTCAGTCTGTCTTTTATAGGTTTGTAACTGCTCATTTCCTAAAGTCCCCTCCTAATTTTCATTTCTCCATTTTTACATCATCAGTTCTATCTGCGCCTGCTCCGCTCTGTTGCCAGGGGTTTATGCGCATGTGCTGTCTTGTTGCTAGGGAAGTAAACTCGGTTCATTTTGTTTCCTTCTTTTGACGTAGTCAGCTTCTTCTGCGCATGTGCTGTCTTGTTGCTGGGAAGCAGCCTCCGTTCTATTTCGTTTCTCCTTCTTGACGTAGTTAACTCCCTCCCATATTGCTTTAAGTATCATTTTATATATACATCTCTAAGATCTACGGTTAACATAACAAAATATCACTCATCATTGTAACATAACATCATGGTTTGTAATTACAGTATTGCAAATATAAGTTGATAAGCAAATTATCTCTTCTTTGGTCTTTATTGGCTATTACACATGCAATGATTCACACAAGAACCAAATTCTGAGACGCAGTTAACCAGGAAGATAAGCAGGTTGCCGCAGTTAACCAGGAAGATAAGCAGGCTGCCGTTGCACTGAAAGCATAGCGAACTGTCTTCGAACCATGCCTCCAAGCCAGAAAATGTAGAAAAACCTAACAATTCACTCCCGGAGGCAGAAAAGAAGGAGGGACCCCTCCCCTTCATTGTCACTGATGCAGGAATTTTCAGCTGCGTAGTCACAAAATGGCGTCACCACTCTGCTGAAAGGCGAAGAGTACATCGCTACCCTATGCGCACTTCCCTGACTGAGATGTGTGGGACCAAACCATGACTCACTGTCCAACCCGCTAGGCTCCCCCTCCGATTGGGACACCTTCCATCCCAGCTCACACACAGTGCTGCCGCTGCAGAAAAAAAACAACAGTTTTTCCACCGGATGGTTCAGTCAAGAAAACAACTGAGGAGAAAAATTCAAATCGAGACTTGCACGCAAAAGGAGCGGCCCAAAAACAAACTGGAGAGAAACCAAACAGGATGAGAAGCCAAAAAACAGATCGCAGTCCCTCTCCCCAAATGCCTGCACCCAGACCCCCGTCTCCTTCCGAGAGCCAACTCCGCTGTCTGCCCCACTCCCCTCCGAACAGAGTCAGCCACCTCCCAGCCTCCCTGATGGCCCATTAGCAATGAATGTAGTTCGGATGGCTACATCCTTTGTGATGCTAATGACTTCCCTTCCCCCTTCCCTATTCAAAACTCTGTTTCTCTTTCAGGGAAGCAGGGAAAGAAAAAATTCCTCTCTCAGATTTATAACCTATAACATATCCCTAGTATGAATTTTACACTTACAATTTTCCTTATAATAACACTTTTTTAAGCCTTTCCATTTTGTTTTCATTTCTTCATTTCTGAGATTCAAAGAAATGTAAGTCATATAACTTCTGAAGTTAACCTTTTTTTCCCCCTTAATTTCTGCTCTAATTTTTCTACATCCATTCAGTAGTATGCTGTGAAGAAATGTACCCATGATTTCATATAAAGGCAGGTGACCCCAGGATTTGGACCTCATTGGTTTGTGCAGTACTCCAGAGAAATAGCTGAATTAAAATCAGCCTCATGAGACTCAAGTAACTTTATACACATCTCACTCTTTGTATTCTAAGTTCTAACACCTGCCTGGAAATTTAACCCCCATATTTTTCTGAAGAAAAAATGGGACAGATTTGTCAACTACCATTTGATTTAGGTCAAAACTGAGTTCTGTGATGATCTGCTAAATTAATTGCAATGCAATTGATAGTTTGATACAGTTTTTGAAAAGATGATGCTCTATCCACTTTACAAGCAGACCGCTTTCCCTATATTAAATACACAAGACCTTGTACTTCTGCACTTTCACCCTAAGTGCAGTTTTGAGTAATAACTTACTAAAGTACAGCACACATTTTCTATTTCAATATTTCTAATTAAATGTTCTACAAGAAAAAATCATGTGCAGTCGTCATCAAGAGAGCATGTAAAAAGTATATTTTTAACTTCATATTTAACAAATTCCGCATGATGAAATACTTCTAAAAGGTTCATCCTCCTATCTATCTATCTATGTTCTGCTTTAAAAAAACTAAGTGAAAAAATACCTAAGTTAGTAATGGTTTCTGCTAACTAGAACTATCAATGGCATGTTATAACCTAAATCAAGATGTTACAGAGTTTTTTGCCAATGGTTGTAAAATATCTGATTATACAACTTGAAAACAGAGTTCCTGAGGGTGGAAAACACAGTATCACACTTGATTCATTCATATGTCAGTTAGTAAGAATTTTTCTATTCACTTTAATAATAGTAGTGTTGAGGCTTTGGACAATTAAAAAAAGTCATATTGTGCTAAAGAGATAACTTAAATGTCCAAGACCACTCTAGTTTCAAGGCTGCAGACCCTTTACTGCTTTCCCCACACACTTCTGTGACATTATCTTGTTTAAAAGAAAATAGAAATATGTTGATGACTCTCAGTATCTCTGATGAGTACATTGGGCAGTTCTGGAGATGACAGTTGAATTGCCATGATGCAGAAGGCACTGGCTACAGCAATGCTGTATAGTAACAAAGCATCATAAAAATTAAGCAGAAAACTTTCAAAGTGCTTCTTACAATGTGCAACTCAATATCATTATCCCCTTATGTCCACCCTCGAATTTGCAGAAAATAATCTTTTCTCTAATTAGCTATGGAGGGTTAGCCTTGGTTAAAAGCTAGGTCCCACACAGATGTTTGCTCACTTTCCTTCCTCAGCAGGAAGGGGAGAGAAAATAGGAAGAACAGGAACAAGAAAGCTTATGGGTCAAGACAAATACAGGGAGATTTCTTGCCAATTACATTGCAGGCAAAAGAGGCTTGACTTGGGGAAAATTAAAATAAAAAATTAATTACTAATTTGGGTAGCAGGAAACAAAAAGAAAAATATTAAAACAAGATCTTTCCTCCTTCCTCTCCCAGGTTCAACTTCATTCCTTCAGGCTCCTCTCCCTGTCCAAGTGGTGCAGGGGGATGGCAGGGATGTTACAGTCAGTACATAACTGTTTCTCTATGCTGCTCCTTCTTTCTTGCACTCTTCCTTTGCTCTGGCATGGGTTCTCAATGGGTTGCATGTAATACCTTCCGTGGAACATCTCCTCTTCCTCCTTCTCTGACCTTTGGTGTTCCCTCTGTTTCTCACTCTGTTTTTCCCTCCTCCTCTACCCATCTGGTGTTTTCTGCCCTTTCTTAAGTATGTTTTCACAGACGCGATACCAACTTTGCTGGTTGGCTCAGCTTTGGCCTGTGGTGTGACTTTTGCTGAGAAGGCTGTGCCTAGCACAGTGCAGCCCCTGTAAGAGTAAACCTTATGTCCCCCCAGATACTGTGAACCCTGATTTCATGCAGCATCAGACAGACCCTGGATTGATTTTCCTATGGCATGCTGTGCAGGTCCTGTTTATGGAGAGGTTCTTACTCCTGTGCCATGGTGCCTTTTATCTTGAGTAAGAATCAAAACCATATATCTTCTCCTGACAGGCTGGAATGTTCTGTCTGTCATAACATCCACCAGCATGCAGCACAGGCTGGTATAGGACATCCCAGCAGGTCCTCTTACAGTGGCTACTCATGCTAACATATGGGTTTCTCAAGCCTTAACAGAGCAGACACATTATGCCCAGGATCATTAACTACTGAAATATAATGTCTTCCATAAGGTTCTTAATACACCTACAAGGGTGGGGTGCTATCAGCAATGAATGAATGGGACTGCACACACACAATTTGGTTTTTGGGATCCTCTGCAGATCTCTCTCTGTGTTTCCCTTTTAATAGCGGCTTATTTTTGTAAACAGCGGCTGGTGTTGTCATTCAATTAACCAGAATTCCCAGGATTTTGCTGACCTGATGTTTTGATTTCACACATTCACACACTATCATTCTGTGATTGTCTTCAGTCATGGTAAACCATGCAGACCATGAAGTGGTTTTCCACTTTGAGAACACAGCACTGTCTGTCAAAACATCAGTCAAGGTTAGCACTCCTTTTTGGTTCTAATTACTGAATGCAGGTGCAGGTTGGCTCAGCTTGTTCCCACATCTCCCCCTTTTTTGTTTTGACACATGGGGTTCATTGCGAAGAGGGTCAGGACCCAGGTTTCTTGTCTTCGGGTTTGTCTGATGCGCTTCCAGAGGACTTGAAATATTAAAACCAGACAAATTATTAAAAAACCTAGCCGTTGATGCTGACATATTACCCAATACACTGGCCACTGTATGCATGACCTGCACTGAATGGGCCAATGTGGCAGTAGCCATGGTTGCGGTAGCTGCCGTGATTACTGCAGAGATGATAAAAGCAATTAGCCATCCAATGAACCTTTTCATCTGATTTCTTGATTGTGTTAACAGTTTCACTAATTTACTGTATTCTGCATCATCCTCCCAGCTTCTGGTTTGGTTCACTGGGAGCCACAGTTCATCTCTTCTGTGCATGGGAATTATTAATGATAAATTGAGAGTAGATACGCTGTGATTTGTGATACAACTAAAATAAGGATCATTTAAAATGATGTTAAAGGTATTGTTAGTAACACTAATTACAATGTCAGGTGCGGTCAAGAAGGCATATGAGTGAGAGATATACACCATGACTGAGTCATTATGCCAGTTAGTAAGAGTTAGTCAATACAATGAATTACCAATAAAGTAGTGTCTTCCCCATGTAGCACCCAGACAGGGCTTGCGCTGCTCAGCATTCATCGGTCTCTTTCTGGGAGTCTTTGAGGGACAGTTTCTGCATTCATGGAATCAGATTGCGTGTCAGGTCCGTCCAACTCATGATAAGGCTTTACCAAACATGCTGGAAGTCAGTGGGGTCCTGTGGGGGATAAAACACATGCATTGTCCCTTCCCCATGCTAACAACTTGACAGGACCTTGCCATTGGGTATCTTCACGTGGGTTTTTGTATAATACTTATTGATCCAAATTCAAAAAATTAAGGGTAAATACAGCTTTGTCTACTGGAGTGTCATATTCCCCCTTTTTTTATTTTAAGGGCATGGTTTTTAATACAGAGTACACATTTCTTGCACCTGGGATAGGCACAGCTGATAAGACCACATTCAAGGTTAACGGTAATTGCACCATTCCTTGCAACAATTTATCTGCTGGCAAGGAAAAAGGCATGTTCTCCACAAACTAGCTAAGGCAATTTGAAAACATTCAGCCAGTTCCTCCCCCACTAGTCCCCGCTAGGAGAGACTGTTCTGAACATTTGCGGGGGAAGAAGGGGGGGTAGGCGAGGGGGGGCATGCCTCCCCACAGGCTGCCGCCAGGAGCAAAACTTCCCATACACAGTGTTTTTGTGTTACATTGTTTTCTATCAGTTGTATTTTCAAGGGAAATTTAAACACACATCAAAACAATCTCCATGTACATATTTTAAGACAATCTGCCATAAATCAATCTTAAGTTTTAACATTTTTTCATCAATTTTAGTATTATTCTTAACTTTTTTCTTCAAATCTCAACTATGGCGTGTGTGTGTGCGTGCACATGTATCTAATTGTACACATGTGCCAAGGACTAGTTGTTTGTTGGTTTTTTTTTCTAAAGCACAAAACACACTGTATAAATAATTTCCCTTTCTTAAGTTACTGTGATATATAAATAATTGTGATTCATGAAACAAATGGGTGATTACATCAAAATAAAACAAACGGATTGTAAAACTTAATTACACCCCCATAAAGAAATAAAACAGACCCTTACAAGGTCAAGAGGCCTAAAACCTCCTTACTATCCTAAGAATAAAATATAGTAGAACTTTAAATCTTTAGGTACCTGTTCGTCCAAGAATGCATGAATTATGACTGGTTGTAGAGAGAACCCTTTTAGCTTTAGCTGTAAGAAAACCCATATATTAAATACTTAGCAAAAACCTGTAGAATGTATATGTATATGATATAATTAATATGCATGAAGTAGCTAAGAAAAATACTAAATGTACCCGGTAGTAGGGGTGTGCAGATTTGGGAAACTGGTCCCATTTCTGTCACCCAGCCATCTGCTTGATTTTACCATATAATAAACTATTATTCGAAACTTATAGAAACTCGAGACTTTGTTTATCACAATTGGTGACTTTCCCGACGTGATGTTCTCTGAGCCCTGCTGGGTTAATTAGTACTCGAAACAGGGGGGTCCCCGCTGAATTCAGCGGCCTATTTCGGGTCTAATTTTCCACAGGACTGGAGTAACACGTTATATGGTTATATGGTAAAAGCAAGGATTGCTCCCAGATTGCTGCAGCAAAAAGGGCCCATAATTCTCATGCACGAAGACCCAGGGAAGAACAACGGACTGTGAGTATTCCGTGGTTGGGCGGGTAAGAGGTCAGAGTGAATGAGTGGATGAGACGCAGCTTTGCTGTGAAGTGATTGCAGTAGCCCTTTTAACTGCGTTTCTGTCTCTGTACGAACGGAACAGCCACTGACCGGGCAAAGTGAGAGAATTGGTGATTGGACCTCTGGGGTCGGTGGAAAAGTCTTAAGGAGAGACCTTTGTGTCAGTGGGGAGAGTTTAGAAGGGATCCCAGAGAGTTGGTAGAGAGATTCTAGAAGGGACCTCGGAAAACTATGGGGCAAGGATTCAGTAAGAAAGGTAGCCTCAAGAGAAAAGGGAGCAAGCAGGCATTGCCCAAGCAGGCATTGCTGGATATTACCCCTACCAGTCCTTTGGGGGTAATGATATCAAATTGGGAAGATATTGAGAATATTGGTAAGTTAACCCAAGAAAGGCCAACAGAAAAGAGATCAAAAGAAGTGAAATGGGAACTATTAGGTAGCTTACCTCTGCCCTATAACCCTTCTTATCGTTTACAAGCTCCCTCTGTTGTAGTTCCCACAGCCCCAAGAAATACTCCCCTTCCCTCTCCACAACTTCCCTCGGCTGTAAACCTCACGGTCCTGTTAAATCAGGGGTATGGAAGTCCCAAAAGAACTGAAGACCAAAGAAAAAAACAGACAGCCCTAAGAAACGTCAGAACCTTTTTAGTAGATCAGGAAAGCTCTGGCGAAGAAGACAAAAGTTTAAAAACAACGAAAGAAATAGGGAAACTGATAGAAGACCTCTTGGGAGTAGCTGAACAATTAAACAAATTCTTAGGACTTGATTGGGAATGTAACTCAGTCCTGACTGAGTACTGTACTTCCTTGACCCAAAGAACCAAAAAAGTTGTTCCCCATGAGAAAAATGTCAAAAAGGCATTTAAAGATCAGCAAGAAAAAAATAAAACCCCTATTACCTGGTTAGAAAGTGTTGCAGGGCAGAAATTGTGTGAACAATTTCTATTGCATTTCTGAGACCTTTGCCTTGGCATGGTTGGGTGCAGACACTAAAATGCTGTGCCACTAATATGGCTGCAGGCCTTGTGCCAAGGTGAAGGAGGAGTTGTTTTGGCAAGAAAACAAGTTTTATGGACACCTGCAGTTATCCAATTAGTGCTGTACACCACAGTATGTTTCTCTTATGTATCCAATGTAACCTGGGGAAGAATCACATGCCTCTGTGTCACAAGCAGCATATAAGCTGCCTTTTCTCTAATAAAGTGGACATTTTTGCTAATCATATTGATTCGTATGCAATTCTGTCCGAGCCCCTCCGCCGATATCTGGTGCCGGAACACAGGGACTTCTACTTCGCCGAGTTCTGCAGGGACGTAAGTTGAACGGTAGGAGCTGAGGGAAGCGGTCGTGTGAGGTAGTGCTGTCCCCGGCGCTACGAGAAAGCCGTGCGCGCGGTGGTGATGGAATCTCGCCTTGGCCAAGCGAGTCGACCGAGGGAGGAGGCACGGGGCCCGCGGCATCCAAAGAGGATGAGGTTGCAGAAACGCTCCTCCGATATATAGTCTCTCTAAGAGAGCCAAATTATGATAAAAAAGCCCTTGAAGGGTTAATAGTCTGGGCGAGAGCTAAGAATTTACTCCCCTCCGCTCAAGCCGCCTTTGAGGTATCCATTTGGGATGCTATAAAGGAACAGTTATGGGAAGAAATGGAAAAAGGGTCTAAAAATGTTGAAAAATATAGGAAATACCCTAAAGTCTGGCGTTTTGTCGTTGAATCGCTGCAAGAGTTACGTACGGAGCAGCGAAAACTTATAATTGCTCAGGGAACTTTGTCGGGAAGCACCGGGACTGCGGCGTGTCTCCGTGTCGATGAGTCTGTCTGCGGGGAGGTCCTAGTGCCTGCGGCTGAACAGTCAGGAACGCTAATGAAAGCAGCGGGACTAACTCAGTTTAGCAGCACATTTGTGCCAAGGGTTAATGCAGAGACTATGAGAAAAGCAGGAGCAGCGGAGAGCGACGTTGGCACTCTGCCAGCGCCACGGCCCTTCTCTGCGCCTTCACTGCCAGCACTGCCACCTTCTACTGAGCCTGTGCTGTCAGCAGAGCCACCCCCAGCTGCGCCTGCGCTAGTCGTAGAGCCAGAAGTTGTCACTGCACATGCGCCGCCTGGAACAGAGCTGCTAGGAGCCTCCGAGCCACTAGTTGGCACTGCATCGCTACCGCCTGAAACTACCATGTCGCCTGAAATTACATCATCAACAGTCGTCACATCAGAACCAGGAAGTCCAACCACAGAAACTGCAATTGCAGTAGCCGGCTTTACCCCTACAAGTGTTGCCGTAGCAACTAAAGCTATTTCGGCAAAGACTGCCACCTTGGCAGACACTGCTGCCGTCTTAGCGGGAGCTGCCGTTTCGGCAGAAGCCACCACCGTTCCGACGGGGACCGGAGCCGCTGCCGAAGTGAACATGGCTCCTTCACCTGCTTCAGTTCTGCTGCGAGAGGAGAAAGACAAACCTAATCGTGGTAATGCAAAAGAGCTATTTTCATCATTTCCATCCTCAAGCTTGTCTTCTGATGACGAGAGCTTGGACAATGGAAGCCAGAAAGCCACTATGCTTGCAATAAAAGACCTTAAAGACACTTTATTGCTTCGCTTTCAAGAGCTTGAATCTAAATTAGGAGAGAGACAGTTTGTTCAGCTGAATACAGCCCCCTCTAATGTTTCAACTTTAATTGAGAGTGAACCCTGGGAAGCTTTGGACTGGAAAATTTTAAAAGAAGTTAAAATAACTGTTATGCAGTATGGTTTAAAGAGTGATTATACACGAGTAGTACTGTGGCATCTTTTTACTGCTCATTTTTTAACACCATATGATATTCGTATAATCATATCTGTATTACTTTCTCCTTCTCAGCAAGTGGAATTTCTTAACGAATGGAGAGCCAGTTGTGCAGCACTGGTTGCACAATCTAAGCAGAAAGGACACCCTCTTTTTGGTGTTACTGCTGACATGCTCATGGGTTTTGGTCAGTACAATAGTGTAAATTTGCAAACACAGTTTTTAAAGGAGGTACTACGGACTAGTCAGAATTTAGCTTATCAGTCATTGCTTGCAGTAAGGGATGTAAGAACAAGACCCTCACATTCTAAGTTCAAGCAGGGACCTAATGAACCACATGATCAATTTGTGAATCGTTTGCGTCAAGCTATAAACTCAGATCCAGACATACATTGTGACATAAAAGCACAGTTCATAGACTTGTTAGCTTATTACAATGCTAATGACAAAACAAAGCAAATATTGAGCACACCACATAAGAGTGCTGACTCACTTGACTTTATAGAGACTGTGAAAAAGATGGTTGAGCAGAAACGAACATTTTGTATAGCTGATGCAATAACTGCAGCTATAAAACCTTTTTTGTCTGTAGAAACTGACACTTCTTCAGAATCAGATACAAGTTCTGATGATGATGATGATGAAGACAATAATGCTGGAGTTTAGAACAGATAAGCAACATTCCTAGACATCTTTTCAGAATTATTAAATAATAGAATTAGTACAACTGCAGCTTGTTGCAGAATAAAGCTGTTATAGCTTTAGAATTATTAGTATAAGAGTATTTGGTACAAAAATCAGTGATTTAAGACATCTTAACACACTTTTGCACAAAGGAAAGGGGGACAGAAGGATATCAGTTCTCCTCTATTGACTTGCAAAAGTGTTTCATGTGTTTTAAGTTTTTTCTGTGCACAGGTGTTCTCTGGCTATCTGCACATAAATGAAACCCTGGAAAGAAGCTGGTTCTTCAGAACAGAGTTGATGTTGTTGCTGTTGCAGGTAACAGTGAATTACCAAAAGAGCACAGTATTTTTAATCTTATTGAGAACACAATTTTATGAGCACAGTTTTTTCAATAATTTTAAGGCACATAAGTTTAGAAGTTAAGAAGCACATATTATAGAGGTTTAGAATTTAAGAAAGTGTGTTGTGTGAACTTTAGATTATTCACTATATTTTAGTAAAAGAAAGTTTATCTGGTTAAGAAGCTTTAACATTATAAGGTACTAAAGAATTATAACCTTTTAGCTGATAAAACACAGTGATATGGAATTCAACAGTATGTTTGTGTGAATGTTGACAGTGGCCACTGTGGGAGTTTGTATGTGTGTATGTGTGTGAATGCATGATGATTAATGTGTTTTGATCCAACAAATACACAAACATCTTTTAAACAAACACAGAAGACACATAACTCAAAATTAAATGGAGTTCCATTTCCAGAAGTGTTTTAGACTGAATACGTTTGGAGAAGCACTCTTAGGCACACTTTTAGAACACACATCTTGGGGTCAATAGGTTGTTAAGTTTATTAATGATAGTATTGTTATTGTATGTTTGCGATTATTGGACCGTTATGGATACAATAAGGAATGTTACAGAAATGCAATCTAAATTGTTCAAACTTCAACGGGGGATTTGTTGCAGGGCAGAAATTGTGTGAACAATTTCTATTGCATTTCTGAGACCTTTGCCTTGGCATGGCTGGGTGCAAACAGTAAAATGCTGTGCCACTAATATGGCTGCAGGCCTTGTGCCAAGGTGAAGGAGGAGTTGTTTTGGCAAGAAAACAAGTTTTGTGGACACCTGCAGTTATCCAATTAGTGCTGTACACCACAGTATGTTTCTCTTATGTATCCAATGTAACCTGGGGAAGAATCACATGCCTCTGTGTCACAAGCAGCATATAAGCTGCCTTTTCTCTAATAAAGTGGACATTTTTGCTAATCATATTGATTCGTATGCAATTCTGTCCGAGCCTCTCTGCCGATAAGAAAGACTAAAGAAAAAATTACAGCAATATTTAGGCATTAGTCCTGATACACCAGCTGGCCTAATATTGTTGAAAGTCCACTTTATATATTATGCCTGGAGTGATATTAAAAGAGAACTAAAGAAATTAGATGGATGGGAGAAAGGGGAGCTCAGACTTACTGAGAGAAGCCCAAAAAGTATATATGAGCAGACCCCAACAAATTGTTTCAAGAGTCCAGGCAGTAAAATGTTTTTATTGTAAAAGAAAAGGTCATCTAAAAAGAAATTGTCTGAAAAGACAGAGAGACTTGAAACTATTTGAAGAAAATAAATGAGATTAAAAGTGTCAAGAGCTCTGTTTTCCAAGAATAACACACTGTAACCAGTTCTTGACAAAACTGAATTCAAACCTCAAGGTGAAAAATATAAATTCATAGTAAAGACTGAATCTAATCAAAAAGATATAACCAAAGTTCCCCAAAATTATAAAGCCAGTAGAACTACAATCAAAGTGATTAGAACAAAGAAAAAAAATTCAAAATACCTCTCGAAAAACAAGTTTAAATTTAGCAATTTATTTCAAGTACTGGAGAGAACGACTAGACCTTCCCTTTTGCACTACCGGCCCACGAAACACGCTGGGATCAGCCTAGCAACCCGTCCGAGCAGTGCCCCAAACCCTGTGATAAACAGACAGATCTCTGTAGGGAGAGGGCTCACACTGCCAGTGCCCCCCGCGCTCACCAACGCCAGACCCCTCCTCAGCCCGGCTGCCGGCGGCCTGCCCGTGCTGAGTCATCTACCTTGCCCTGGCACACGAACTGGGGGCACTGTGTGCCATCGCAGAGTCGGCGTCCCCTCCCGACACACCCCGGAGACACCGCAGAGTGAACTGTCAGCTTCGGCTCTTGGCTGCTGCTTCTGTCTTCCCCGAGCGGGAGGAGAGGGGAAGGGGGGAAACTGAAGAAGTGTCCTGCAGGAGCAGGACGAGGGAGTCTATAACTTTCATTTTGGTGACTTGAGAAGAGGAAAGTTATTTCTGTAATATATTTTGTCCTTTAGAACAACAAACACCAGGTCCTAAAAGTATGTATACGTATGCAGTTGAATGTCTTCACCCATATTTGCAGTTAAATTTGGAGAAGGTTTTGAACAGTGATAAAGAGAAAGGAGGAGGAAGAGAGAAAGTGATTGATTTATGCTGTGTTGGAAGCCCTGTTGTAGTGGGTCTGTGATTGTGTTTGTCAATGTAGTAGGAGAAAGCGTGTGAGTTTTTTACTGTTAAAAATTTGATTTTAGAGGAGCTGGTATGTGTTTGCAAGTGATAAAATGGATTCTTTTGCTTACCTGTGTCTCAAGTTTGGCACTTTTAGAGATCCTCACCCAATAAACAAACTAACACGAGAAAGGGGGGGCTGTAGTGAAATAACAAGGGGAACCACTGCTTTACTCTCAATATGGGTTAGAAATTAACTGTTTATGAAGAAGTTCATTTCAGCAGACAGACCTGGGAACCAAGCAAAGACACCAAAACTCGGACTGGAGGTGGTATGGATGAAAAAGATTTTTGTGCGAAAATGAACAAATACCAATCTCCAAAAAGTAATGCATATACAAAATTGAAATGCAATTTTGAATAATACTGTCAGAACACTAGATAATACCATGACTATTATATTTGTCTTTTGTTATTTTCTGATTTGTAAATATTCTGTCCTGGCAGTTTAACAACCTTTTATACTTCCTGATTACTACAGCTATCCTGGGGAAAGGGGAGCAGGGAGAGAATTTATTAACTCCTTCATAGCCGGGAGTGGGGGAAAGGGGGCTAGAACGAATCCTAAGGGGCTGTGCTGAATCCTAAAAGGCTATAAGTAGCCCCAAGATCCCCAATATAAAAAAGGTAAAAGAACAAAAATCAGGAAGCATAATTCTAATCAATACAAGAGTTGTATTTTAAGTATTAATCAAACTTTAGTACCCACTGCTGTAAGCTTTGTATCGATAAGGCGAGCCATGGGTCAAACAGAAAAAGCTCATTTCTTGAAACTTTTAAAATACAAATTAGGAAAGCAATTTGAAATCCACAGATTCTTATATATGCCAAACTCCCCAGTTTGTTTACTGGGAAGAGACTTACTAGAGCCATTGAGAACTGAAATTAAATTTGAGTAGAACAAAATAAAATTCAAAGTAAAAAGGAGCAATTGATTGAGATTTTAAATCTTACCCTAATAGAGACTCAAAATTCAAGCAGCATACATGAAGAAGTAATGGATCAAAGTATGAGCTTTGAAAACTCCAAGAAGAGCAAAAATAACATTGTCAATTGAAGTAAAAGTTAAATTAGGGGCACAGTCAATAAAGATTAAACAATATCCCCTAAAGTAGAGAATCAGGAAAGGATTCAACACAATGTAGAAAAGTTTATTAAACATGAGTTATTAAAAAAAATATAAGTAAAAATATAATACTCCCATCTTGCCAGTAAAGGAACCTGATGGGAAGTATAAAATAGTGCAAGATCTTAGAGCAATAAATGAGATGGCTGGGGGCTTGCACCCCATAGTGGCAGATCCATGTACACTGCTGACTAAATTGACACCAGAGCTAAAATAGTTTGCTGTCCTAGATCTGGAGGATGCTTTCTTCTGCCTGTCCTGGAGCCCTGAAAGTTAATCACTGTTCGCTTTTGAATGAGAAAATCCTCGCATGAGAAAGAAAATCCAAAATAATATGTATTGGGTGAACTGTTAACATGCTAAACTGTCTCAGATTGGTTGAGTACTAAGAGCTGTGCAGCAGGTCTCCTACCTCAATTGCCGGGTCGCTGCAGGACAACGAACCCTAAAAACAGCAAAGAAAGAAGCTGTCTGCCGGACTCCTCGGCCACAGGAGAAGGAAGAGCTCCAAATATTGCTCAGAGGGACCGAATAATGTCGTTTGTAGATCTACAGCTATGGACTTCTGGTGGAGCCCCTGTGTGAACTCATAAAGGTGAGTCAAACATACTCACTTGGGGTAAAGAAACTGATAAAGCTTTTCATAAGCTAAAACAAAACTGATGAGGGCTCCAGCCCTTGATTTAAATCATTGGCTTTCACCTCAGCGCTTTCTGAAATACCAAACCACACTGATTGACCAAAATAATCAATCCAGCTTTTTCTTCAAGAAGCCACCAAAAATACAGTTGCACATGACTGCTTAGAGACAATAAGAGCAACGTACTCCAGCTGACCAGACTTGAAAGAAGAACCCCCTGAAAGATGCTAAAGACTTCTGGTTCACAGAAAAATTTCGTCTAGAAAAGAGGACATAAAGCTAGATATGCAATAACCACGATAAATGAAGTAATAAAGGCAAGAGCCCTTCTTGTCAATACCTTAACTCGAAAAACTGATTATAACACTTCAGTTGCCAGAAAAATTGCTATTATGCATTGAAAGGCTCACCAAAAAAGGGTGTTACTGGCCTTGAAAGAAGAAATGCCATGAATGATCAGAGGCAAAAAGGGCAGTAAAAGCAGAAGAAAGCAAAATCCAGTATTTGATCCCTGACGGTAAAATTCAAATTCAGTAGTCAAAAACAGAGCCTAGATACCCTAAAGAAGACTGAAAGTTAATCCAGAATTTAAGAGGAAAAATAGAAGAAAAACAAATGGGCCAAGACACCACAGGGTAAGTTAGTAATATTCTCTTCTATTTTATGAACACTTATCATAACAGAACACAAGAAAACACATTAGGAGCAGAAGCTCTGTACAAATATCTAAACCAAAATATAGTAACATGAAATCTCTATACCATTGTGAGACAGGAGACGCATAGCAAAATTCAACTAAGACAAATAGAAAAAATAATTATCCAAGACAGAAATGGCAAATCGATTTTTAGAACTACCCAGTAAAAGGGAGGTATAGATATTTGCTTGTTCTCACTGACACTTTTTCAGGTTGACCTGAGGTGTATCCTTGTCAAACTAATCTAGCCAGAAACATGATAAAAGTGCTATTAAAAAATTATATTGTACATTTATAAAAACAACTTAAAAATGTTAAAGAGCTAATCCTCGAAACAAGCTTGCAACCTCGAGAGGTCAATTCATAATGTTATACCTAGAGATTATATATGTAAGATCTTTTACAGGTGAACCCCTGGAGCCACAGTGAAAAATCTATATCAAGTGATGCTAATTACACAAACTGCAATCAAAATTAAAAAAGGCGACTTCCTTAAATACATTACAACAAAGTCAAGAAAACGCCAAGATCTGCGTAGACAACATCACCAACAGAAAATTTAAAATAAAATTAAGACATA
The DNA here is from genome assembly GCF_003945725.1 of Corapipo altera. Taxonomy (NCBI): domain Eukaryota; kingdom Metazoa; phylum Chordata; class Aves; order Passeriformes; family Pipridae; genus Corapipo; species Corapipo altera. Next base: position 281,632 of record NW_020885044.1, read on the forward strand.
AACCGACGAATGGAAACTTAAAGACATTTTTGAAACTTTTGACTCACTGTATACAATAACTAAGACAAAATATACAAAGTTAATCTTATAAAAATAAAAAAGTCACGAATCAATAAGTTAATAATAAAAACGGGAGGGAATTGTGATATATAAATAATTGTGATTTGTGAAACAAATGGGTGATTACATCAAAATAAAACAAACGGATTGTAAAACTTAATTACACCCCCATAAAGAAATAAAACAGACCCTTACAAGGTCAAGAGGCCTAAAACCTCCTTACTATCCTAAGAATAAAATATAGTAGAACTTTAAATCTTTTAGGTGCCTGTTTGTCCAAGAATGCATGAATTATGACTGGTTGTAGAGATAACCCTTTTAGCTTTAGCTATAAGAAAACCCATATATTAAATACTTAGCAAAAACCTGTAGAATGTATATGTATATGATATAATTAATATGCATGAAGTAGTTAAGATAAATACTAAATGTACCCTGTAGTAGGGGTGTGCAGATTTGGGAAACTGGTCCCATTTCTGTCACCCAGCCATCTGCTTGATTTTACCATATAATAAACTATTATTTGAAACTTATAGAAACTCCAGACTTTGTTTATCACACTTACCAAGAACAAGACTTACAGTACAAAGTTAAAGGCACTTAAATTATCAAATAGATTCAATGGTTCCAATGCTCTGTGTTCATTCTTCAGATGATTCATGCATTTGAAGCTTTTTTTTTTTGGTGGTTGGAGTTCAGCCCCTTTTTACTGACGTTAGCCGCCGGCGCTGACATGTTGGAGGCTGCAGAACTCTGAGGGCGGAGGGAGGGGGGCTGCAATGGCAGCACGCGGGAGGAAGGGAGTGGGGACCGGGCACTGATTCCTCTGACTGCCGCTGCTGCTGACACTGCTGCTGCCGCTCGGGTCCCCCCGATCCCCACAGCATCCTGCGCGGCGGCATCGGGCGGCGTGGCCCTGGCTCGGAGTGGAGCTCTGGCACAGAGCAGATCGCAGCCCCGGCGCGGCAAGTGCCAGGCGGGGGTTGCATATGCGGCGAGAGCCGCCTCCCTCCCCCTCGCTCCCTGCCTGCCTCCCCAAGTTGCAGAAAAGGATTAGAGGTAGCCAAAAGGCAGTTGCATTTTACAAAGGGAAAAGGTGTCATGGAAAGCACCATGTTTAAGGACAGGGGATAGATCCCCCGCTGGAGGCGTTAAAGCTCCTGTAAGCTGGGGATATGAACCAGGTTTATCAGTGGAACCGATAGGAGCGGCTATCTTCCTTTCTCCAGAGGGGTCATCCAACAAGTCTAAAAGAGCAGGTTGTTTCATTGTTCCTATATCAGGCTCTGTTAATCTCAGCGGTTGCAAAGCATGCATAAAAGTAAATGTTCCAATTTTTGGGGGGCTGTTTTTGCCCGATATGGCCTCACACAATCTTCCTGTGAGCAGTACTTCTAGCTTGCATAGACTACCAAGGAACTGTTGAGAATTTGTGGGACTTGAAAAGAAAGGATTATGAACTGTGAAGTTGTGAAAGGTTACAGGTGGTTTTGAAAGGCCAACTGAAGTCTGTGACAGAAATATTTGAGCTCCTGAGTCCCAGGGGAATTCACCAGATGGGGCTCTACAATTGAGCTAGTGAGTAATGGACAGAAAACTACCTTGGAGCAAAAGGTAGTGAGGAAAAAGTGACAAAGCCAAAAATGACACAAAGGGAAATGAAACCTCCAGGGAAAAGACTGTTTTCATAGTCTGCTAACACACTTAACTCTAGCAACAGCTATACAGATGTCAGTACAGTCGGTGATTGTATTGGGTGTGGCTGAGATGGAGTTCATTTCCCCATAGCAGCCCTCACAGTGCTGTGCTTTGCATTGGTAGCTAGAAAGGTGTTGATAATGCACCAGTGTTTTGGCTACTGCTGAGCAGTGCTGACACAGCATCAGCACTGTCTCTCCAACATTCTGCCCCCCATCATTAGGCTGCGGGTGGGCAAGATCTTGGGTGGGAGGCCAGCTGACTCATGCTGACCAAAGGGACATTCCATACCATATGACATCAGCTCAGACATAACAGCTACAAAAAGGAGGAGGAAGGGGGGGCATTTGTTATTTACAATGCTTGCCTTCTGGAGCAACTGCTACGCATGCTGAAGCCCTGCTTCCCGGGGAGAGGCTGAACACCGCTTGCTGATGGGAAGTAGAGAATAAAATCTTTGGGATTTTTCCTTTGCTTATCTGTGATAAACACAGAACATAATTTGTGTCGATAAAAAAGACAAATGGGAAACAAATGGGTTAGTGTAACCTCAGAAAAGAAGAAAAACAAACAGATTGTAAAACTTAATTGCACCCTCATAAAGACATAAAACAGATTATTACCCTCCCTGTTACCTTGGACATGAGTTATAGCCAAACTAAGTCGAGTCAACAGAATGCTGGCGCCTCTTTGTTGAGAAATGTATGGATTTATAACTTGTTGTAGAAATAACACATTAGTCTTAGCCATAAAAGAAACATATGTTGAATACCTGGAATAGCGATGTAAACTGTATATGCATGTATGTAATGAATATGTATGGGATATCTGAAATAAATACCGAATACGTACCCTATATCGGGTGTTGCAGGTTTAGGAGCGTGACTCCTCTTTGCTACCCAGCGCCGCTTGCTTCTACTATATAATAAATTCCAATTTGAAAACTTATTTACCTCGAGACTCTGTTTCTCACAAAAGTGGTGACACCGATGTGATACCCTCCGTGTTCTGTGGAGTTGTTTAGTGCTTGAAACGGGGGGCACCCCGCTGATTTCAGCGGCTTATTTCAAGCCTAATTCTCTGACAGAACCGGGGTAATGAGCTATATGGTAGAAGCAAGGAATTACTAAAACTCCCGGAGTGCTGCAGCAAAGGCCCATAATTCTCATGCACGAAGACCTGAATGAGAACAATGGACTGTAAGTATCACCGGTTGGGCGGATAAAAGAGGTCAGAGTGAATGAGTGAATGAGACAGCGTAGCTGCAACCTGAGTGTGGAGTCCTTCTAACCTCGTTTCTGTCACCTTGCGAAGGGCACAGCAGGTGAAGGGATGAAGCGGTTGAATTGTTGATTGGACCTCTGGGGTCGGTGGAAACTTTTTAGAGGGGACCTCTGTGTCGATGGAGAGATTTTAGAAGGGATCCTAGAGAGTCGGTGGGAAGACTTTAGAAGGGACCTCAGAAACTATGGGGCAAGGAATCAGTAAAATAGGTTGCCTCAAGAAGAAAGGGAGTGGGCAGGTATTGCCGGACATTCCCCCTGACAGTCCCTTGGGGGTAATGATATTAAACTGGGAAGATAGGGAGAGTACAAGAGATAAGGATAAATCAAAGATGATTCAATTCTGTATGATTGAATGGACCAAAGAAAAGATCAGGGCTGATAATCTCTCTTGGCCTGTGTATGGATCATTTGAGGGCTGGATATGCCAAGCCCTCAACATTTATGTAAACAGCAAGGAGTCGATTAACCCTGAAGAAAGTGAGTATGCTGCTTGCTGGAAAGGGGAGATTTGGCCAGAACCTATTAAGGTTTATAAGTTAACAAAAGAAAGGCCAACCAAAAAGGAAGTAACAGAAACCAAATGGGAGCCATTAGACAACTTACCTCCACCCTATAATCCATCCCCTTCCCAACCCCTTTTACAACCCTCTCCCCAACCCCTTTTACAACCCCTTCCACAGCCCCTTTCACCACCCCCCTCACAGCCCCCTTTACAGTCCTCTTCGGTTGCTGTTCCCACAGCGCCTCTGAATAATTCTCCCCCTGTACAACCCCCTTTGACCGCAGACTCCACTGCCCTGCCAAATCATAGGTGTGAGGGTCCCGAAGGACATAAGGAGACGAACAACCCCTAAAGAGGTCAAAGCTTTCTTAATAGATCAGGAAAGTCCTGATGAAGAAGATGAAAATTTACAAATAACGCAGAAACTATATCCACTTAGAGAAGTACCCTTAGGGGGAGCACAAAGGGGAATTGGTTTCGTAAATGCCCCCCTAAGTTCAGGCGAAGTCAGAACATTTAAGAAAGAGATGGGGAGGTTGCTAGAAGACCCCTTAGGGGTAGCTCAACAGCTAGATCAATTCTTAGGACCTAATACCTATACCTGGGGGGAGATGCAATCTATTTTGGGTATTCTGTTCAACCCTTGAAGAAAGACAGATGATTAGAATGGCAGGGATACGAATATGGGATAGGGAGAACCAACTAGGACCCCCAGGGGATACTAAAATGCCCATTACCCCTTCCAAATGGGATCATAACTCAGCTCTGGATCGACAGCATATGACTGATTACTGTACTCTATTGATCCGAGGAATTAAAGAAACTGTCCCTCGTGGACAAAATGTCACAAAAGCATTTAAAAATCATCAAGGAAAAGATGAGACCCTGAGTGCATGGCTAGAAAGGTTGAGAAAAGACCTACAGCAATATTCAGGCACTGATCCTGACACCCCAGCTGGACAAATAGTGTTAAAAGTCCACTTTGTAAGTCACTCCTGGAGTGATATCAGGAAGAAATTAGAAAAATTGGATGATTGGCAGAACAGGGGGCTTGAAGATTTGCTTAGAGAAGCCCAAAAGGTATATGTGAGAAGGGATGATGAAAAAGCAAAAACAAAGGCAAAAGTCCTGGTGGCCACTATCTGAGAGTCACAGAAAGGTGTAAAATCAGATGAGAAAGGGAGTCTTAAAGGAGAATTGAGAAAAAGCAGTCAGAATGTAGATAACAGACCCCAGTGAAATGTTTCAAGTGCCCAGGAGTTAGAATGTTTTTATTGCAAGAAAAAAGGCCACCTGAAAAGAAACTGTTTGAAGAGACAAAGAGGCTTAAAACTGTTTGAGGAAACCAAATGGGATTAGGGGTGTCAGGGGCTTTATTTCCTGGGGACAAAACATCATAAGGAGCCCTTGATAAAGCTAAGATTAGGACCCCAGGAGGAAGAATATGAATTCTTGGTAGATACAGGAGCTGATTGAACATGTATAACCAGGATTCCCCAGGGTTGTAAAGCTAGTAAAGATACAATCAGACTAATTGGGGCAAAGGGGGAGGGATTTCCAGTGCCTCTCGTAAAACAAGTCCAAATTGAGGGAGAAACCAAAATAACAGTAGAGGATTTACTACTAGTACCTGAAGCAGGTTTTAATCTTTTGGGGAGGGATCTACAAGTTTCCCTAGAAATAGGAGTTGCACCTGAGGAAGGGGAAATGAAAGTTAAAATAATGACTCTCGAGGAGGAAGATGAGGACAAAATTGATCCTAGCGTATTGGGCCTCAGAAGACCAAGTGGAGAAATTAAAAATAGACCCAATAAAAATAGAAATTATTAATCCAAACCACCCGATACAAGTAAGACAATATCCTATTTCTCAAGAAGGAAGGATGGACCTTAAGCCCATAATAGATAGGCTAATGACAAACGGGACTTTAAAAGTCTGTATGTCTTCTCATAATACCCCCATCCTTCCAGTCAAAAAAGGTGACGCCACTTTTAGACTAGTCCAAGACTTAAGAGAAGTGAACAAAAGGACCATTGCCCGGTTCCCAGTAGTTTCTAATCCATACACACTTTTAAACCGTATACCCCCTAACTATACTTGGTATAGTGTTATAGATTTGAAAGATGTCTTTGGGCTTACCCATTAGACGAGGGGAGTAGGAATATATTCACGTTTGAGTGAGAGGACCCGCAAACACGGAGAAAACAACAGTTAAGGTGGACGGTTCTTCCTCAGGGGTTCACAGAATCCCTGAATTTGTTTGGGCAGGCCCTAGAAAGACTGTTATTAGAATTCCCTAAACCTCCGGGGGTAGAGATTATACAATATGTAGATGATTTATTGATCACTGGTGAGGGTGAAGGGGATGTCAAAGAAACTACAATAAAACTCTTAAACTTCCTGGGGAAAAAGGGTTAAAAGTTTCCAAAAAGAAATTACAGTTTGTGAATCAGAAGGTGAAGTATTTGGGTCACTGGTTAGACAAGGGAACTAAGCAATTAGATGCTGAGAGAGTGAGGGGAATATTAACCATAACTTCCCCAAAAACTAAGAGGGATATAAGGAAGTTACTGGGATTGCTAGGATATTGCAGGCTGTGGATTGATGGCTATAGTGGGTTAGTAAAGTTCTTATATGAAAAACCCAAGAAGTAGTGAAATGGAATGAGAAAGATGAAGAAAAGCTAGAGGAAGTTAAGAGAGCTCTAATGAGAGCACCAGTTTTGACTCTCCCCAAGTTGAAACAACCATTTCAGTTGTTTGTGAATGTAGAACAAGGGATTGCCTATGGAGTGCTCACAGAAGAAAAAGGAGGGCACTGGAAACCGGTGGCGTATTTGTCAAAATTACTGGATCCAGTCAGCAGAAGTTGGCCTGTGTGCTTACAAGTCGTAGCAGCCACCGCTGTACTAGTAGAAGAAAGATGAAAAATTACTTTTGAGGGAAAGATTGTAGTTTACACTCCCCATGCTGTATGGGTAATATTGAATCAAAAGGTAGAGTCAATGATTGACTGATGTCCGCATTTTAAAATATGAAGCTATACTAATTCACGGCCCAGAGCTGGAACTCACAGTAACCAATACCCAGAATCCTGCACAATTTCTGTATGGAGAACCAAGATTTAGAACATAATTGTTTAGAACTGATCCAACTACAAACTAAAGTCCGAGAGGACTTAGAAGAAGTAGAATTAGAGAGAGGGGAGAAATATTTTGTTGGTGGTTCCTCCCGGTGTAAAGATGGGAAGAGAATTTCCGGATATGCTATAGTTGATGGGAGTGACATGACAAGCATAGAATCTGGAAAACTTAGTCCAACCTGGTCAGCACAGGCCTGCGAGTTATATGCTCTTTACTGAGCTCTTGAGTTATTAGAAGGAAAAAGGGAAACTGTCTTCGCCTATTCAAAGTATGCTTATGGGGTAGTACATACATTTGGAAAAATCTGGAAGGAAAGGGGACTGATAAGCACGAGGGGTAAATCATTAATACATGAAGAATTAATAAATCAGATCTTAGAAGCTGTCGACGGAGGGGTTCTGGGACAGACTGCACACGACCAAAATAATCCGCAAAATGTTCACTTTATTTACAAAAAAATGCCCTTTATGTACTTTTTCTATACCCCGGTACATGATCCCTTTTACATTATTGGTTACATGAAAGTGTCCACGGTGTAAACATGCCCTATTGATCACTTCTAATTGGATTATTGCAGGTGTCCATGCGAGGTGAGAACATAGTTTGCCTTTTGGGACTCCTCCTTAATTTTGGCACAGATCCTTCTTTGTTTCAGCTTCAGAGCCTGAAGCCGTGATGACTGTGCAGTTTTTCGCTGTCTGTGCCTAGCCATGTCAAGGCAAGGCCTTCAAAAATGCAGGAGAAATTGCTCACACAATCCTGCTCTCTCGACAAATCCCCTTTTCTGTTTTGAGCAATTTATACTGCATCTATAACATTATTATACCTATAACATGTCAAGAAACACAATTACATATAATAACAACAATTACCACCACCGTTAAAATAAAAAGGTTTTCACACAGTTATAATTCTCTACTACCTTATAGTGTTAAAGCTTTTTAACCAAACAAATAAACTTTCTCTTACTAATACTTAGTGAATAATCTAAAGTTCACACAACACACTCCCTTAAATTCTTAACTTCTATGATTATGTGCTATAATAGTACTAAAAAAACCCGTGCTTTAATAATACTGAAAAAACTGCTATTTACAACAGCTTCTGGTAGTGTCACCATTACCTACAGCAACATCAGCCTTGTCCTGAAGTACCAGCTTCTTTCCAAGGCCTTATCCATTGTGCAGGTAGCCACCAAACACCTGTGTCTGTGAGGATACAAGCATAACCTCTTCCAGTCATCTTTACTTCTGCAGGCCCTTTCCATTCCCGTCTGTGGATCCTTATATTGCACTTTGACTGCTGCCTGTTGACTTACCTGACCCAACTGCATAGAAGTGTTATGAATGACAATGGGAGGGTCCGTTCTACCACCCGTCAACCGCAAAAAATTCAACACATATAACACTTTTGCAAGTCGGTCGTGTGGGCTGGTTAGCTCTTCTTCCCCTTTCTGCTTTTGCAAAAGTGTTTTAAGAACTCTGTGGGCTCGTTCGATAATAGCTTGCCCTGTAGGAGAGTGAGCTATACCAGTAACATGAGTAATACCCCAATTCATACAGAATTCTTGAAAGCGCTGTGAGGTATAGCCTGATCCATTATCTGTCTTGAGTTCTGTGGGGACCCCTAGGGCTGCTATGCATGCATACATATGACGAATGACATATCTGGCTGTTGAGAGTATCTTAGACGATACAGGACATAACATACTGCTTCAGGCCTGCTTGCACAATCCGGCCTGCGTGCCGGATGGCAGGGACCTGTGTTCTCCAGTAGCAGATGTGTGTCCTTGAGCAGCAGATATCAGAAAGCTGCATAGAGGAAAACAAGGAAGGAGGATGTTATCCAAGGTGTGAGAAACCAGAAGATGGGGGGACCTGGAAATGTGCCTTGGCTAGTAGAGCCAATAAAGTTATAGATATAGTGTGTGAAAACGAATGTAACCAATAGAAAGTTAGAATAAAGCGTGTGAACCCTGTAGGACCCTTGATAATGTGTGTATTTTTGGAATAAACTAGAGCATTGACTGTACCTCCATGAGGATGTGTCTTTGACTCTGGAGCTCCTTTTTTGCATCTTCTCGTTTTATCTGGCACCTTCCCCAGCCTGGGCAGAAGCCCAAATAGCATGAGAAAAGGTATCAATGCAAACATGCACATATTTCAACCTCCCAAACTCATTAACATGAGTAACATCCATCTGCCAAAGCTGTAATGCTTGTAACCCACAAGGATTGACTCCCAAGCCAATACCCAGCCTGTTCTTGTGACAGGCTGAACAGGCCTGTACAATGCCTCGTGCATCTGTTGAAGTGAGTCCAAACTGCCTGGCTAACACATCTGCAGACTGATGAAAAAATTCATGAGACAGAACTGCCTGCTGAAATTTATTTACCGCGAGGTCGGTCCATGCAGGTGCTACTGATTTGTCTGCCCTATCATTCCCAATTGCCAAACCACCGTTCAGCTTCTGATGGCTTCTAATGTGAGTAACAAAGTAGGGCTGTGTTCGCTGATCTAGCAAATGTAGCAACTGTGTCATGAGTGCTGCTAGGATCTTATTTTTCAGGGTTTTAACCATTGCCCACTCGATTCTTTGTACTGTACCTACTACATAGAGTGAGTCTGAAACCACATTAACAGGTTCTTCCTTCCAGAAATTCAAGGCCCACACCACACCTCTCAATTCAAGGGTTTGTAATGTGTCACCTGAAACACCTGGAAGCAATTTATGTTTCCATTCTGCTCCTTCCTGCCAGGTAACTGCTGCCCGCTGAGATTTTCTTCCAACATCTGTAAAAACAGTAATCCCATCAACTGGATCATCTGAGCGCAACATAAGCTGTTCAATTGTCTGATGTTGCAGCAAAGGCAACAATTTGTCTGATGGATAATGATTTGTGACCAGACCCTCAAAGTTTGCCATGACTATCTGGAATGGTTCTGACTTCTCAAGCAACCACTCCAAATTAGTTCTGGGCGACTGGTACAAATATTACAGATGGATCTCTACCAATTAAGTCACAAATTCTCCGTCGCCCTTTTATGACAAGTTGTGCAAACAACTCAGTCGTGTCATGATTGTCTTTTTGGGCTGATATGGTAAGAATACCCATTCCAAAATTCTTATGCTGGTTGCGATTTGACAGATGATGCCCAATGGATGCTTTCTGTTCTCTCCAGAATTGACAAGTAGGTACTGCACTGGTTGGTCTTCTATTATTCTACAGGCGTATCCTGCAGCTATCTTTCCTGAGATGTTAACTATAGCTGCCTTTTGATCTTCTGACAACTCTCTCAGAAGTCCTGCCTTAGCGACAGACTCTAGCAAAGGCATCAGAGTAGCTAGATCATCACTGGTTATTCCACACACAGGCCTGACCCACTATATATCACCCATCAGCTTTTGCACATCATTCAAGGTTTTTATGGCAGTGTTAATGACTAACTTCTGTGGTCTCACTATACCATTTGTAATGGTCCAACCCAGGTATTTCCATGGTTCTTGCTTCTGAATCTTTTCAGGGGCAATTTTGAGGCCTCAACGACCCAATTCCTGTTCTAACTGCTGCAACAGTACCGGCACATTCAGATTTTGCCCTGCTATCAGAATATCATCCATGTAATGATATACTAATAAGTCAGGATGCTGGGCCTGAAATGGCTGCAAGGCCCATGCAACATAGATTTGACACATTGTGGGTGAATTTTTTATTCCCTGAGGGAGAGTTACCCAGTGGAAATGCTGTGCGGGTTCTGCTTTGTTGACTGAAGGCACTGTGAAGGCAAATCTGACAGCATCGTCTGGATGCAAAAGGATTGTGAAAAAAGTCCTTTAGATCTATTACCAGTTGTGCTGGTTTAAAAGTTAACCAGCAGGGGAAATGAACTCAACTCAAAAGAGAGATTGCAAGTCAGAATAACAATTTAATAAAATAATACAATAAGTATGACTACACAGACAAGCAATTGGTCTCAACCCACAAAACCCAAATGTACAACCTGGCACTCCGGGGCACAAACAAAGCGGTGTTCCCTGGGCCCCCCCGAGTCCAAAGTAAAGGAAGAGGGGAAAAACCTGCTGGTGGGAGAGCTGCTGCAGTCTGGTCAAAAGCGGCGACTGCAGCCCAGCCGAGGGTGGTGGTCTCAGTCCGGTTGAGAGCGGTGAGCTGCAGTCTGGCTGAGAGCGGTGAGTTGCAGTCCTCCTCTGGATCCCACGAGTAGTAGTAAGGTTCTGAAACTCCAGGTTTATATATTCTCCAGCTCAGGCAGGAATGATTAGTCCCTCCCTCAGAGCGGGGAATTCCATAAAAGGATGTTCAGTCCTTCCCTCAGAGTGGTGAATTCCATAAAAGGGTGTGAGGGTGCTCAGTCAGGGAATTCCACAAAAGGGCATGAGGACAGGAGCATGGGGGGGGGGGGTACCTCGCAGGCCTCTACTGAGAACAGTTTCTGGGAAATGACATGGAGGGCTATAGAATACACAGTTTTGGGCTACACCCATCCAGTGATGAATCGGTCCCAGCTGTTCTAACTAGGACACCAGTATGACCCAGTCATGGGGGATCATCATAGGAGAAGGTAGTCCAAATTGTAGAGCTCCCATATCCTCCATGACTGCATTGATGCCCTGCAGATCATGCAATAATCTCCATTTACCTGACTTTTTTGGAATAGCAAATATGGGATTATTCCATGGACTCGTAGATGGAACAATATGCCCTGCATCCAATTGTTTCTGAACTAATTGTTGTACTATTTGCAGCCTCTCCTCCTTTAGCGGCCACTGATTTACCCATACTGGTTCCTCTGTTTTCCACTGCAGTTTTAAGGTTGGTTGCCTATCAATGACTGCTCCTGAAAAGGAGAAGTAACCAGACGTGCTCCCATTTGCTCCAACAGATCTCGACCTACCAGACCTACTGGTAAGGACAACACATAAGGACGTGTTCCCACTGTTGCTCCGTCAGAAAACCGAAAAGTTATCACATCTTTGCTAATCCATGTCTGCTGTACACCACCTACCCCCTTAACTCCTGTGGGTGCCATTACCTGAGGCCATTTATGCCTGGGAATTATTGAAATATCAGCCCCGGTATCAAGAAGCATAGTCATAGTGCTGGATTGTCCATTAGGATGCTGTACAATTACATTCTCCTCAGGCTTTCCCTGCTTTATGTCTATTGCCAACATCACCTCAGGGGGACCTGTTGAGCCAAAGTCCTCATCTCTCTGTGTCAGTGGTTCCGCATTGGGCACTGCTGCTTTAAAAGGCACCAACTGAGCTATTTTACTGATAGCAGGAATGAAAACTGGTGGTGTTAGAGTATATACCATGATTTTGATTACACCTGTAGCATCTGCGACTATTACTCCTGGTACCACAAAAATTCCCTGGCGAGACAAAGAGGAACGTCCTAACAAAAGAGCACTCAAACCTCTACCCAAAGGTCCTTGCAATGTAGAATCAATCAAGTGCACATTCTGAGTTTCAAGCATAGTGTCTACTGCTGTTGCCAGGTCCACACCGGCGCTTCCTGTGGTGGCTGCACGGCAGTGTTCCAAGCACCCTGATTTGCTGTCATCGTGCAAGGGGTAGGCGCGTTCAGCCTCCCGTTTCCCTTTCGCCTACATTCGTGCGTGTTATGGTTATCTTTCTGGCAATTTTCACACGACTTTGACCCTCCTGCTGTTACTAGAGGTCCTGCTGTTATTGCAGGTCAGACAGTCCCTGGCAAAAGCAATGCTCGACACTGAACTTTGACATGTCCCTTCTGACCACAGGTGTAACATTTCTTTTCTTTCTTTCCCTTACCATTCCTCCCTCTCCCAGACACAAAAGGTCTTACTGCTGCACCTACCGCAGTAGTTACATAGGTTACTTTCTCTTGCTCAACCATTCTTTCAGCAGCCTCTAGGAGCTGAGCTGTACCAGCACCCCTAGGCAATGTGCTTAAAACTCACTTTGTTTTGTCATTGGCATTATCATAGGCTAACATGTCCATGAACTTTGCTTTCATGTTATTATCCATGTCTGGGTCTGAATTTACAGCCTGATGCAGGCGATCCACAAATTGATTATGTGGTTCATGTGGTCCATGCCTGATCATGGTACATGGGGGACCTGACTTCGCATCCCTCACTGCAAGCAACGACTTATAAGCCAAATCCTGACTGGTTTGTAGCACCTCTGTAGCAAATTGTGCTTGCAAATCTGCTCTGTCATACTGACCAGCACTCATTAGTATTTCAGAGGTAACACCATAGAGAGGATGTCCCTGCTGCCTGGGCTGTGCAGTGGCTGCAGCACAACTGGCATTCCATTTGCTGAAAAACTGAAACTGCTGAGAAGGAGAAAGCAACGTGGTAATGATCATACATGTACTGTATGGAGTTAATAAATGTGCAGTGAAGAGGTGTTGCATTACTGACTGTGTGCACCCCGATTTCAGACCATACTGCGAAACAGCTGTTTTTGCTTCTTTTATGATCTTCCAATCCAAAGCTTCTCAGGATTTGTTCCCTCCCCTGTCTACAAACACTAGGTAAGCACTAGCTTCCAAAAGCTCAAAATCTCCCTCAGAAGCTGCATCCTGCACTATAGTTTTCCATTTCTGTGCCAGGTTGCCACCCACTCCCTCTCCCCCCATCCCTCCTCCCGGCAGAGCTGGAAACCCTGTAACAGAATTTCCCGCCCCGAGAGTCCCTGGAAAGGGGTTCTGAGGAGCCGGCGCTGCAGGCAAAGCTGGAACATTGGAGGAGGTTGTATTTTGCGGAGCGAGCTGTCTCTCCACTATTTTGGTCTCGAGCTCTTGAAAGCGATGCAATAAATTGTTCATTTGGGCTCTTACTGCTACCATAGCAACTTTCTCACTCCCAACGTCTGAGCTTTCATCGTCAGAAGACAAGCCTGGAGACAGAAGTGGTGGAAACAGCTCTGTCGCATTGCCATAATTCGGTTTCTCTTCCTTCTTTTGCAGTAGTACCAGTGCAAGGGCAGCGATCTCTCCTGCGGTCGCTCCGACCCCTGCTGGAATGGCGGTGACTCCCGCCGAGACAGTGGCAGCCCCTTTCGGAGCGGTTCGGGTCGCTGCGGCAGTGGTCCCTGCTGGCGTTCTTCCGGGTTCAGACGCGACGGCTCCTGATGACATAATCCGGGTGCCAGGGCGGTTGCAGGCGGCAGCAGTGCAGCGACCCATGCCGGCGCAGAGACTGCCAGCAGCGCTGTTCTGGGCGGCGCCTGCGCAGTGGCAGCCGCTGGCCCTGCGCCCAGCGCAGGCGCAGTGGGGAGCGCTGGCGCCGCTGGCTGCGCAGACGCAGTAGAGGGTGGTGCCGCTGGCTGCGCAAACGCAGTAGAGGGCGGCGATCCCTTTTACATTATTGGTTACGTGAGTGTCCACGGTGTAAATATGCCCTATTGTGTAGAGGGTTGGCTAGCAAGACAGGGACATATGGATATAGCTAAAGCTATGGATGAGCTGTTAGAGTATAGAACACGGCCTGTCTAGGCCCGTGAGAAGATTTGAGATAGCAAGGCCATGGCAAGGCTACAGTGTTTTTGTGCCTGCTAGTTGGCTGGTAAACAGGACGTTGTGATTAGCAAAACAAAAGCAACTAAGAGCCACCTGTGTCAACAAAAGAAGGGAGTAAAAGTGAAATCAACATTTAAGCAAGAACCAATAATGAGCTTAGCTTTTGCAATATGTATGAGCTAATTATAAAGTGTATATTAAGCTGTTAGCAGTGATCAATAAACAAAGTTTGCTGATTCTCATATTGAGCGTCCCTCTCTTCCCTCATCACGACACTATTGATCACTTCTAACTGGATTATTGCAGGTGTTCACGTGAGGTGAGAACATAGTTTACCTTTTGAGACTCCTCCTTAATTTTGGCACAGATCCTTCTTTGTTTCGGCTTCAGAGCCTGAAGCCATGATGACTGTGCAGTTTTTCACTGTCTGTGCCTAACCATGTCAAGGCAAGGCCTACAAAAATGCAGGAGAAATTGCTCACACAATCCTGCTCTCTCGACAAGAAGCCCTAAAGAAACCTTTAGAAATAGCAGTAGTTCATATAAAAGGGCATCAAAGAGGTTTATCCTTTGTGATCCAGGGAAACAACTTAGCAGATAAAGTTGCTAAGGAAGCACCTGAAAAAAGGAAAATAACCAAATTACATGTATTGAATTTACAGCAACCTAAAAGTCTGGAAGTACTCGTATTTTCAAAGAGACATGAGAAAGAATTAATACGATTAGGTGCAAAGAAACAAGAGGGATGTGATAAACAAAGTCTCGAGTTTCTATAAGTTTTGAATAATAGTTTATTATATGGTAAAAGCAAGCAGCCAGCTGGGTGACAGAAATGGGACCAGTTTCCCAAATCTGCACCCCCTTACTACAGGGTACATTTAGTGTTTATCTTAACTACTTCATGCATATTAATTATATCATATACATATACATTCTACAGGTTTTTGCTAAGTATTTAATATATGGGTTTTCTTACAGCTAAAGCTAAAAGGGTTATCTCTACAACCAGTCATAATTCATGTATTCTTGGACGAACAGGCGCCTAAAGACTTAAAGTTCTACTATATTTCATTCTTAGGATAGTAAGGAGGTTTTAGGCCTCTTGACCTTGTGAGGGTCTGTTTTATTTCTTTATGGGGGTGTAATTAAGTTTTACAATCCGTTTGTTTTATTTTGATGTAATCACCCATTTGTTTCACGAATCACGATTACTTATATATCACAGGGAGGAAAGTGAGTCTTGGCAGATGGGAGGGAAATGATCCCTAAACCAATAGCATGAACAATATTGGTGAAGTTTGCTCCATGGAAAGAAGAAGCCATCCCTTGGCAAAGTGGAGGAACAGGGCTATATAGTATTGAGCATCCATATTCCCCAATTTTTACGTTAGCTTGTGATATTGAGAAAGAGGGTTCTCAAATCCCTGAACCGTCACCACCAGGCTAAATACCTTGTATAAAACATCCAGAGTCAGGACACAATTGTTGGATGGAGTGCCAATGTATAAATTGTCACTGTATATGGTCCTATGTATCATATAAACAATACCAATATTGCCCCAGGTGTCATGACAGACACTGGGATAGACACCAATTGGAATCAGCACAAATAAAGAAGTTGTTCTGTGGGTGGGAATTGTTATTACCAGTAAATTGGGAGATATTTGAAACAGACTGTTTTGCAGCATTGGGATACTGTATAAAAAGAGTTGCTTGGGAAAAGGCCCAGGGGAATTATCAATTGGACGACATTGACTTTGTATTTTAGGAATAGGCCCAACGTAAGAAATGTTGCAATGGCTGTGAACCTCTATATACTGATCAATTAGTGGGGATAGAGAAATTGCTGAGAGAACATGGTTTTTGCAAGATAAAGTAAGAGATTACCTAGAAAGAGAAAAACCTAAACCTTAACAAAGATTGAAAATCCTGAAGGCGCAAGACTAGATTAACCCCTGAGCCTGCCACTGATAGCCAACCACAGGCTGCAACCCCGGTGGGCATGGGCCATGGAGGCTTACGTTATACTGGACCCTTCTGGGTACTTTGCAAAATGCTACCAGATCGTACGGTACAAAGGCCAAATAATTCAAAACCTAAGCTACCACTCGCATGTGAATAAAGTATGTTATAATTCTAGAGAACTAAAAACTTGCAAAACTGGGTCTCAGCAACTTTGGGTAGCCCAAAATTTAGGGGAAGGGGGGACCAAATTGGGACTTAGCTGTCCTTGAGGAGAAAAATGGATTTGTTTTACTCAAGAAGGCCGTTGGGACATTTCCAATGGGGATGGAGTACAGGATCTAAAAAAGGAAGAAATAGTACAACAAAGAGTACAGACTATATCAAAGGGTACTATACAAGAAAAACCTTCCAGTACGGGTGATTTATATCAAAAATTAAAAGACAAGCAAGGAGAAGATTGGCAACTCCCAGGTTATGGGACCAATCTGTACATAGATCTAATGGAACGTATTATTCAGACACTAAATTTATCTAAATGCTGGATTTGTAGTGGACCTTTAATGACAGAAGAGTGGCTCTGGAAAGGAACGGGCCTCACTCCATTGGAAATTTTAAAGTGGAATCACTCTCGGGAAGCGTCAGAGTCTAGGCCCCAAGGCTGGATATTAACTTCTGATGTAGTCAGAAAGGAGAGATAGAGAAACATATAAGACTAAGGTAGGAGAGTCTCCATGCCTCTCAGTGAAAGTTATAAATACCACAGGAGAATTTTGGTGGCCTCAGGAACCATTAGGATATTGGACTAATAATGCAACTGCAGGTTGTACGTGGTACAATACTACCCAAAGCTGGTGGTGTAACAGAACAAATCCTAAGAATCCTTTTGAAGGTATAGAAGAGTTGAAAATATATTGGGACCAAGCGAATAGCACTAGCTTGAGTTGAGTAGCACCTGAAGGACTGTTCTGGATATGTGGAAAGCAAGCATATACGCAGTTTCCCAAAGACTGGAGAGGAGTTTGTACCCTTGGTATGATCCAACCTGGGTTTTTCTTACTGCCCTTCTGTACCAGGGTGAATTTATGCTGATACTTTTGGTCTGTGTTTGGCCCTGCCACCTGTGAAAGCTTTGCTCTTTCCCTGCCAAGTTATGGGAAAACAAGCACTGATAAATGGGAAAGTTGTCCTTGAAGAGAGCTTCTTGTATAAACTGTTTTAATTGGTATTCTGTGATTGGCTAGTTGTCCTCCAAGGTCGCTTGAAGGAGAGATTGAGAAGGAGGATGATGAAGGACACCCCCAGACTCATTTGGAAAAGACCCCCCTGAGTACAGTACGCAGGCTCAGGGAAAGCCACGCGTGCGCAGAAGGGGTGCACTTACATAACCAAGGGGGAGGGATTGAGAACCCCTGACGGGGCGGTACTGGCCACACCTGGGAGGTTGTGGTCTCTCTATTAATTGTTTAAAAAGGAGATAGTGCTTCCTTGGCTGGAGCTAACTTTACTTCAAGGACAATGTTGCCTTCTGGCGGGGACTCTTGGCAGCTTGTTAACTTACTGACTCTCCGAGGATGCCGCTTCTGCTATGAGTAATTATAGGTATGCTAGGTTGGTAAGATAACTTTATAGGCAACAGCTGGGTAACTGGGGAGGTCCCGCTGGGACTTATTCCTCTCCTCTTTCCTCCCTTTTGGGTTTGTTTATTTTCTTGGCCACCTTTTGTAATAAATATTGGGTTTTTTTGTTGAGCTAGCAACGGTGTCTGTTTTTCGTGTCTGTATATCTCGGACCTTCCCTGATAAAGTAACCCCTCCCCGTTACAGTGATGTAAAATGTATATGCATGTATGTAATGAATATGTATGGGATATCTGAAATAAATACCGAATACGTACCCTATATCGGGTGTTGCAGGTTTAGGAGCATGACTCCTCTTTGTTACCCAGCGCTGTTTGCTTCTACTATATAATAAATTCCAATTTGAAAGCTTATTTACCTCGAGACTCTGTTTCTCACATTATCCATCTTATTTTTTCTCCTCTGTCCAGCTGAACAAGCGGGAGTGATAAAGTGGCTTGATGGGCAACTGGTGTGCAGTCAAGGTCAACCCACCACAGTGATGTTGCTAATTGCATAATCAATGGGATAGCAAATTTAGATATAGCAACAAATCTGGGGCGTTGGCATCCTAAACAAAGCAGCTCCTACAACTTACTGTCAAGTAGTTTTGTTGTAGAAAGTTTAATGGTCAATGGTAAATCTTGTATGACTGGATAGAGAGACTTTTAACAGGAGCTTAAAACTGTAATTTCTGGTTGGAAAAAGCAACTCTCAGGATGACGAGGTGTCGAGAAGGAGAAATCAGAGCACAAAGTTTTCTGAGTTCTTATATTTTTAATGGAAGTCTGCTGAGATGAACTGAGGACTCAAGACTTGAAAAAAACCACATGAGAATACATGCAAAAACTGCATGAGAAACCTGCTCAGCACTTTCATCTTGAAGATTTGTCTTGAAAGAAAGACACCCTTAACTGATGTGACTTCTTGAAGCATTCAGAAACTGGTTTAAGTTATTTAAATTTCCCAAGAATCCAACCATCTGTCTGGACAGATTCATGGCTTCAACTTTGAACATAGGCAATACAAATCTGAAACAGTGCTGTGCATGCAGAATACTCTTTATATAAAACAACAAATGTTGGGTCTCAGGAGGACTACAAGGATGTCATGAGGTTATGCAGGGATAAAATTAGAAGGACCAAAGCCCAACTAGAACTTAAGCTGGCTACTATCATAAAAGACAATGAAAAATGTTTCTATTGATACCTAAAAGAAAACTCAGGGAGGCAATTTAATATGGAGGTAAGGTAAAAAAAGGATTTAATGATGCCTCTAAGGCAAAAGGTTACAAGATGCACGTGTGCTCTCTGCCTCAAGTGTTACAATTTTATAATACTGTCTATCCAGTCCCAGGTTTATCCACCCCCCAGCCTTTACCCCAGTCCGCCCCTAGCCCGCCCCTTGGGAATTGGGTCTGAAGTCGTCCTGAGACCCTTTCTTCATCATCTCGGTCTTCCTCGGAGTACAGAGTGCACACAGTCACCCAGTTCTTGACTGTATCTTGCGGTTTCAGGCTAGGGAACAGATGTTCTTAAACAGTAGAGACCTACCTTGGGAGAGAGACTAAACATGCTTAAATGGAATTTAAGGGGTAATTGGAGAGCATGGAATGGGGTAAGAGAGTTGGGTATCTGTGTATCTACTGTGCTAAGGGTAAGGGTAAGGGTAAGGGAATAAATGCAGATGCTTTAAAATCTACTTCTGCTATATAACTACTTCTAAAACTTATAAAAATTAGAAAAATCAAAAAATCAAAAACCTTAAGGTGACACTATAAATAGCAACATATGTCAACATATTTAAGAAGGGGGAAAAAAAAAATCCTGTGCAACAGCAATTGCTGCCAGATAGAGGAATGAGAATATGTGAGAGAAACAACTCCGCAGACACCAGGTGGAGTAGGAGGAGGTGCTAAGGCGGAGATATTCCTGCAGCCCATCGTGAAGACCTTGGTGAGGCAGGCTGTTCCCTTCAGCCCATGGAGGTTAACAGTAGAGGAGATATCCACCTGAACCCTGTGGAGGATCCCACACCAGAGCAGGTGAATGCACCTGAAGTCGGCTGTTGTCCTATGGAGATCCCATGCTGGAGCAGGTTTGATGGCAGGACTTGTGACCCTGTGGAAGACGCATGTGGGAACAAGCTGAGTCACTCTGCACCTGCATTTAGTTAATCAGAATCAAAAGGGAGGACCAACCTCGGCTAGTGCTTTGACAGAGAGAATGTTGTGTTTCTCAAAACGGAAACCCACTTAAATGGTCTGCATGATAGCATGTGTTTTTCTCTCATGGCTGAACATAGCCACCACATGATGCGAGGTGAATGTGTAGGATCAAAGCACTGGTTTAGGATGATCCTGGGAATTTCAATTAATTAAAGACAAACACCAGGTGCTGCTTATGAGAGAATATGAATAAAAGGGGAACACTGAAAATGATTGGGGGACAAATCCTGAAATCGAACTCTGTGTGGTGTGCAGCTCCATTTCTTTCAGTGCCCATAGACGCACGCTGGAGCAGTCTGTTGCTGAAGGACTGCCCCCTGTGAAAGGGACCCATGCTGGAGCAGTTCATGAAGAACTGCAGCCTGTGGAAAGGACTCACATTGGAGAAGTTCATGGAGGATTGTCTCCCATGGGAGGGACCCCATGCTGGAGCAGGGGAAGAGTGTGAGGAGTCCTCCCTCTGAGGAGGAAGCAGTGGCAGAAACAAAGTGTGATGAACTGACAGCAACCCCCATTCTCCATCCACCTGCTCCAGTCTGGGCGGGTGGAGGAGGTAGAGAACTCAGGACTGAAGTTAAGCCCAGGAAGAAAGGAATGTGGGGGAGAGGTGTTTTAAGATTTATTTTTTATTTCTCATTATCCTATTGTGCTGGTTTAAAAGTTAACCAGCAGGGGAAAATGAACTCAAAAGAGAGACCACAAGTCAGAATAACAATTTATTAAAACAACACAACAAGTATGATTATACAGACAAACAACAGAATTCAATCCACAAAAACCCAAATGTACAACCCAGCACCCTGGGCCCCCCCAGAGTCCAAAGTAAAGGGGGGAGCGGAAAAAAACCTGCTGGTGGGAGAGCTATTGCAGTCCAGTTGAGGGTGGTGGTCTCAGTCTGGTTGAGAGCGGTGAGCTGTAGTCAGGTTGAGAGCGGTGAGCTGCAGTCTTCCTCTGGATCCCACGAGTGGAGAGAGTGGCAAGGTTCTGAAACTCCAGGTTTATATATTCTCCAGCTCAGGCAGCAATGCTTAGCCCCTCCCCCAGAGCAGGGAATTCCATAAAAGGATGTTCAGTCCTTCCCTCAGAGTGGGGAATTCCATAAAAGGGTGTGAGGGTACTCAGTCAGGGAATTCCACAAAAGGGCATGAGGACAGGAGCATGGGGGGGGGGCACCTCGCAGGCCTCTACTGACAACAGTTTCTGGGAAATGGCATGGAGGGCTATAGAATACACAGTTTTGGGCTACACCCATCCAATGATGAATCGGTCCCAGCTGTTCTAACTAGGACACCTATTCTAATTTGATTGGTAATAAATTAATTTCCCCCAAGTCTAGTCTGTTTTGTCCATGACAGTAATTGCTTAATGATGTTTCCCTGTCCTTATCTCGACCCTCTAATCTTTCATTATATTTTCTCTCCCCTGTCCAACTGAAGAGGGGAGTGATAGAATTGCTTTGGTGGGCACCAAGTGTCCAACCAGGGTCAACTCACCAGGGAGCTGATCATCTGGAGCACCATCATGCAGCATGTACAGGACAACCAGGAGATCAGGCCCAGCCAGCATGGGTTTAGGAAAGGCAGGTCCTGCTTGACTAACTTCATCTCCTATGACAAGATGACCCACTTAGTGGATGAGGAAAAGACTATGGATGTTGTCTACCTAGAGTTTAGTAAAACCTTTGACATATTTCCCACAGTATTCTCCTGGAGAAACTGGTTGCTAATGTCTTGGACACATGTACTGTTCAGTGGGTAAAAACTGGCTTGATGGCCAAGACCAAAGAGTTGTGGTGAATGGAGTTAAATCCAGTTGGCGGTTGGTCACTAGTGGTGTTCCCCAGTGCTCAGCATTGGGGGCAGTTCTGTTTAATATCTTTACCAATGACCTGGATGAAGGGATCAAGTGCACACTCAGTAAGTTTGCAGACCACACCAAGTTGGGTGGAAATGTTGATCTGCTTGAGGGTAGGAAGGCTCTACAGAAGGACCTGGACAGGCTGGATTGATGGACTGAGGCCCATGTATGAGGTTCAACAAGGGAAAGTCCTGCATTTGGGTCACAACAACCCTATGCAACGCTACAGGCTTGGGGAAGAGCAACTGGAAATCTGCCTGATAGAAAAGGACCTGAGGGTGCTGGTTGACAACTGGCTGAACACGAGCCAGCAGTGTGCCCAGGTGGCCAAGAAGGCCAATGGCATCCTGGCTTGTAGGAGAAATAGTGTGGCCAGCAGAACCAGGGAACTGATTGTCCCCCTGTACTCAGCGCTGGTGAGCCCACACCTCGAGTACTGTGTCCAGTTCTGGCCCCTCACTTCAAGAAATACATCGAGGTGCTGAAGCACGTCCAAAGAAGGGCAATGAAGGTGATGAAGGGTCTAGAGCACAAGTCTTATGAGGAGTCACTGAGGGAGCTGGGGTTGTTTAGTCTAGGAAAAAAAGAGGCTCAGGGGGGACCTTATCGCTCTCTACAACTACCCAAAAGGAGGTTGTAGCTAGTGTAGTCAACATAATGGCAAACGATTTTGAGAAACAGACAAAAGGCTTAACAGAATATTTATGGAGGCACAGTATACACATTAACACTGATGATCCTTGGTCAGTGGACAATTGGTATGAGTGGGAAAAGATATAAGAGAAATTAGATAAAAAATGGAGATCACTGAAAGACAAAAAAAAGAAAAGTATTATTTGTCATGCACTAGGATTATGCTTCAAGGCTGCATGGCAATGGAGAGATCAAATTCTGAAAGAAACTAATCATCTGAGAGATGAAATAAAGAAAACAAGTAGAATTGTCTTTATGGCATCAAAATGACTGATTAGAATAGCAATTAAAAGAATCCAATGGAAAAGCAAAAACCGAGGAAGAAAAACTAGAATTGACATTATTAAAAGTCCCTAATCACCCAGATAGTAGAAAACTACGAAAATTATTAGTATCACCTGAGGATTAGGATGGTGATATTTGGGAATGCCCTGATGAAAATGCTGATGAGGGAGAATGGGACTCCAATATGATTAAACCTCTAGCTCTTAAAAAGGAAAAGGTTCCAGAATTATAATAAACAAACAAACAAATAAATAAATAAATAAGACCCAAGTGTCCAAAGGACCTTAAGGAGGTCAGAGGAGAACCGCTGTCAGAACCACTCCATAGGATCCCCTGAAGTAGGCAAATCTACAGGAAAAGTATGGATGAAAAACAGGGGAGTCAGAAACTGAGTATTTGTGGAGAGTGAATCTCTCGGGGGAGATAGAATATTGCTGGATGGAAGTAAAGCTGACAGATATTGGGGGCCAGGAGTCTTATTAAATCTAGGACCTGAGCCTACCGATCAATCACAGAATCACAAAATGTGTAGGTTGGAAGGGACCACAGTGGGTCATCTGGTCCAACCTCCCTGCTCAAGCAGGGTCATCCTAGAGCACATGGCACAGGACTGCATCCAGATGGTTCTTGAATATCTCCAGTGAGGGACACTCCACAACCTCTCTGGACAATCTATGCCAGTGCACAGTCACTTGCATAGTTGTCTTGGGTTGAAACTGGCCCCCCCCCGAGAGTTCGGGGGGGCTCAGAGGTGATTGGGTGCCAGGGTAGTGTTCCCTGGAGAGCCAATCACCGTCCATGTTGTTTGCTTCTGCTCAAAATCATATATACACAGCACCGGAAGCTGTTGGTAGTCTTTGTGTTGTGCTGTTGGTGTCTGCTGCATGTAGGTGTAGGAGGCCGGGGGTGGCTGGGCTCCCTCTTCCCCCCCCATCTGGGGGGGGAAAGGGGAGCCCTGCGGCCCCCCCAACTCTGCCTGGGCCGGAGTTGGAGGCAGCATTTGGAGTCTGTGCTGTGAAGGAAGAGATTCACAGCACCTGAGAGGTAAGAGGGAGGAGGCTAGGCCCTCTTCTCCCCCTCCTGCAGCTGTGGGACGCTTGGGACAGTGTGTAACTGGACCGAACTCTGCCTGTGGCCAAGGCTAGGGGGCTTTTTTCCCCCACTGCATTTAGGCTGGTGGGGGGTGGATTTTAAGGCTCAGCATTTAAGCAGAGCCAAGTGGAAGGGCTAAATATAGCTTGAAGCTAGGGAAAGGAATCCCAGGCGAAATCAGAGACGGACCGATAGAGAAAAGGCCCCGAGGATGTCTCTGCCGTGATCTAAACGGAGGACAGCTGAAAACTCGAGAAGGAATCAACATTCCAGGACACAGACGCTTGAAAAGCTAAACTACACTGCAACAGCCTATGAACCGAGGTATGAGACTGAGAGAGAGAGATCATACAGCAGAAATGACACAGGATGGAGGAGAAAGGACTTAAAACTATCTTCTTGGACTTTGTGAGGAGGAAAAACTGCAACAAACAGCTGGAGCTTGGTGAGGGGGGAGCGTTCTGGCCCCGAACACTCCCACGAGGGAAAGACTGCGTTACATATCAGCCTTGAAAGGCTTCTCCTGGACTAAAGTTAAAGGAAGGGACTTAAAAGGACTGATAGAAATGTAATATATATATATATATAGATGCTTTTAGTTGTACAGTATATTTATTTGTGTAAATAAATGTAAATACTTCCCCTTCCCCCTATAGAAACCTCTGACCTGAAAGTTTCTCTCTGGTGTTGGGATAAATTGTGGGAAGGGGTAGGGGAGCCTGGAAAATTGGATTTTAGATTTCTAATGTGGCTCAAACTGCCACTATAGTAAAGAAGTTCTTCCTCATGTTCAGGTGGAACTTGCTGTGCATCAGTTTCTGCCCATTGCCTCTTGTCCTATTGGTTGGCACCACTGAGAAGAACTTGGTTCCATCTTCTTGGCACCCTCCCTTCAGATACTTATAGACATTGATGAGGTGGTCCCCTCTCAGTCATCTCTCTCAAGGCTGAACAGGCCCAGCTCCCTCAACCTTTCCTCATAAATCAGGTACTCCAGTCCCTTAATCATTTTCGTAACCCTCTGCAGGCCCTGCTCCAGGAACTCCATGTCTCTCTTGCACTGGGGAGCCCAGAACTGCAGCCACATCAGGGCTGAATAGAGTGGCAGGATCACCTCCCTCATCCTGATGGCAATGCTCTTCCTAATGCACCCCAGGATACCATTGGCCTTCTTGGCCACAAGGGCAGACAGCTGGCTCATGGACAGCTTGTTGTCCACCAGGATACCCAATTCCTTCTCTGCAGAACTACTTTCCAACAGGTCGGCCCCCAGCCTGTACTCGTGCTTGGGGTTATTCTTCTCCACGGGCAGGACCCTACATTTGCCTTTGTTGAATTTCAGACAGTTCTCCTCTGCCTCCAACCTGTGGAGGTCCTTCTGAAGGGCTGCACGGCACTCTGGGGTATCAGCTACTCCTCTCAGTTTTGTGTCATCAGCAAACATGATGAGGATGCATCTACTCCCTCATCCAAGTCATTGATGAATAAGTTAAACAATACATAGCCGAGTATTGAACCTTTGGGGACACCACTAGTGACAGGTCTTCAACTAGACCCTGTGCCACTGATTATGACCCTCTGGGATCTGCCATTCAGTCAACTCACCACAATCACAAATTTAATGTCAGAATGATGCCTAAAGAAAAACTCGGGGAGAAAAAAAACTCCAAGGCAATTTAATTAGAGGTAAGATAAAAGGATTTAATCGTGCCTCCAAGGCACATAGGTTACAAGATGCGCACGTGCCCTCTGCCTCAGGTGTTACAATTTATAATACTGTTCATCCAATCCCAGGTTTTTCCACCCCTTGGCTTTTGCCCCGATCCATCCCTGGTCCACCCCTTGGGAATTGGGGCTGGGGTCTTTTTGAGACCACCTACTTCATCACTTCATCTTCCTCAGAGCACAAAGGGCACATGGTTACCCAGTTCTTGGCTGTACCCTGCGGTTTAGGCCAGAGTACAAGTGTTCTCAAACAGAATAGACCTATCTTGAAGAGAAGTCTAAACATTCTAATGGAATTTAGGAGAATTGATATGAGGAATTGGGGTGAGAGGGTTGGGGAATGTGTGTCTACTCTGCTAAGGGTAAAGGAATAAATGCTGCTGCTTCTAAAACCTACATTTTCTACGTAACTACTTATAAAAATTAGAAAAATCAAAAAACCAAAAGGACCTTAATGTTACAGAACAATTTAAATTTAGTAGTAGAATGGCTAAGGCTTAGTAAGAGAGTAGGCCTAGAAAGCAACACTCCAAAGTAGTAAGTTAGTAACCTTGTTTGTGAGCATGGAATGTGCTGAAGAAGTGGAAACAATAATCAAAGGATTTAGTCAAGCATGTATATAATGATTTGTTACCTTGGATGTGGTAAGGGTCTGTTAAACAGTTTCTAGGTGTAAGACAACTTAAGCAGATTTATGATTAGAGTAGATGATTATCAATTGTTATCAGTATGAAATATGAGTTTGTGGGTAACTAAGTGTAACTGCTTTCATGTAGAAATTGCACGTAGACATGTTTGTGTGAGAGTATAAAAGATGTATGAAAAATGAGGGTCTTTGGAATCCTGACTTGGGACGCTAGTCCTCAGGTTCCCGGGCCCGAATAAAGCACCGCATAAACCGGCACTCAGTTGGTTTGTGTCTTTGTTACGGGCAACATTAAGGCATCAGAACATTAGAAACCAGAGCAGTGTACCTGAAAATTTTCATTATATGCTTACTCAATTAATATATTCTTCCTTGGGTATTGGGTATTTTCCTCTGTAAAAGACAAGATATTGGACTTGATTGACCTGGTACCACTGTTCTTCTGATATTATGTTTGATATTCAAACTTTCACTGTAAGAATGGAGTTGGGAAAACTAGAGTGCATAATTCTGCATTTCAACTACGATCACTCAATTTAGCAGGGTATTGAATGGAATGAAGGTAATATTTTTCTATATTTTAGGATTTTTTAATGTTTATTTTAGTGACCTCAAAGCTACCCATCAACAAAATACACCTGCAAATTGAGTCTGTGGCTTTTGCTCATAAGCATATTAAAAAGACACAAGAAAAGCATAAAGGTGAGTTAAGGACAGTAAAAGAAGTATAAAGCACAGATTGATGAAACTATCCTTATCCTGGTAATGACAAGGAAACTGCATTACTTTTAACATTTTCTGTATTTTTTTAAAATTTTATTTTATTCTTACCATGTTTGAAACTCATGCTTCTCAAAAGTTTTCCTTAGTGATGCTGGTAACAAGAATAAACTTGGGACCTGGTCTTTGCTTCTACCCTTACCTTTGTACCTTTTCCTGTCTATTACTGATGGAAGTCATAATTTAAAGTATAATTTAGTAATATTTTGATACTAGTGATTTAAACACAATAAAAAAACTGTACCAACTCTTCTATTTTGCTGATAATTGTTCTAATAGAATAATTATGGGGGTTTTCTTAGTGTATATTTTATTGGCATATTTCAACAATGAAATGTTTTGATCAAGTTCAGAGTAACGAGTAACAGTAAGCAAATACAATTGTCATGGCAGAATTAAAAATTATAGCTCATGCATCTAGGGGAAGATTGCCATTCAGAAATACTGTAAATGAAATTCAGAGCTTGTGGAGTATTACAGGTGTGTCTGTATAAAAAGAAATAATCACAGGTTTGTTTTGAACATAATCAAACATTAATTTCCAGTATAAACTCAATTTTACTTTCTGTGTTCAATTAATCTCCTGGTCTCTCTTACTTTCTCATCTTGAACTGGACAAAAATAATTGTCTTGGACAGGTTTTCCAATTTTTCCTCTTTAACGCCTACCCTTTCCTGCTTCATAGGAGATGAAAGGGTTGGTGACTTTTTTGTTCCCTGTTCCAAATATATGTTTACATATACCTTTGCACATTCCAGAAGCCTTTTGGAACATCTGATTCTTTGTACCTGTTGTAGTTTCTTGAACTTGTTTCCAATTACCTCCACTGTGGTGGTGTTAATTGGGATGAATTGCTTTCATTCATTCTAATACATTAAGCAACTGAAGAGAATCATTAAAATATTAATCTTATTGTCTTTAAAGGAAAAGCAAGAAGAACAATTACTGCCTACCCTTCCTCCTTCAACACCTTCCCAGACACACACTATTGGTGTTGCCATTGAAAACATAGTGCAAGAATTTGACTTAAATAATGAAGATTTAGAAAAAAAGGCTCAACATCAAAACAATGATGGAAAACTTACTGTGTCAAAAATTGACAGGTATTGTTTGCAATTTGTTTTAAATGTTAGATATGCCAACTTAAAAATCACAAAGGTGAAAATTTAGTTAAAAACCTTGACTAGTTAAATACCAAAACACTATAGTTATTGTATTCTTCTGAATGATGTCATGGGACAAAGTAGCCTCATATCAAAATTAAATGACAGTGGGTATTAATGACCCAAACAGACCTGTAGTGTAAGCGAGGATGATCAGGACGTTTGGTCTTCACGATAAGCCTTTATTAGCTACAGTGTGGGAGGTAGGACTTACTAACTCAACTCTGTGCTGCTGGAAGACCCTTATCCATTTCCTGTGGCTATCAAAGCTAGATGTAGGTTTAAGATCTACAGGCAATTCTGTAAAGTAACTAGAGACCTCAAATTAGACATAGAGTAAATGCAGTATAATTATTTTCATTGCAGAGTTCTCATTAAGATTGTATGACTCCTCCTGCAGGAGATTTGAGTTCAAAATATCAGACATAAATGTAGAGTTTCCTGCCAATGTAAGTAAGATCACTTGATTGCATATGCCTATGTGGTTTTGGATGTCTGCACCTTTATGTAGATTATGGCTTAAATATAACTTACAGTGTGGTAATATCATTTTTTAATGAAAATGCATTAGACAAAACTGAGATACCATGTAAATACTCTCTTAAAATAGTATTCCTTTCTTTGTATGCCAGTAATGGTAATATAACTTGCTTTGTGCTTTATGGACCATTCCTTCCAAAAAACTTCAAAACAATTAAAACATCTGGACTCCTAGCAGCCCTATGAGACAGATAGATGTAGCATTTAATTTAACTGTAAGAGAAGATAAATAACTATGTTCTTGACTATGCAGTAGTTATATGTACATCAGGGTTTCTGATTGCTAGGTTGTTTGAGTTATAAAACAATCTTATGTCATTTATCTGTAAAGTTATTTAAAGGCTTGATTTGCCATGCTAGTTGTTTCAATGCATTTTTGTGACTGAACACTGAAAAGAAATTGTGAAAAGGTTTTGATTCCGTGCTTAAATTTATTCCTGCTGTAGTTGGTTTGACAGTCTTATAGCTAAAATTTAGCATATCCTCAGGGACACAAGGATGGGGATGGATCCTTTTTTTCCCCTTTTAGCAAGTTCATAAAATATATGTAGCAAAAATGTGCTGTGATTCCAAATGTGGACATGAGGCAGAGCCGCTGTGTCGGAAGGCAATTGAAGCAATTGTATTTGAACACTGAAACAGTATTTCTGTAGATGTTTTTTCCTTAACCAAGTCTTTGATAAGATAAAAATAGCTTTATTTACAATGACTACAAGAATTTTTTTCTTGAAAATAAGTAGAGTTTGTGTTCCTTTTGTTGCCTAAAAGACAGAGGAGAAAAAAAGACTCCAGGCCAAATTAGGTAGGAGATAAGATAAGAAAGCAGAAGCTTTAATAAGCTTCCAGGCTCCGGGAATACAAACTGTCATGCGTGCTTTTCGACCCAGGTGCTACAATTTTATAATGATGTCCACCCAATCCCCACTCGTCCACCCCCCAGTTCTGCCCCATTCCGCCCCTTGGCACACCCCTTCGAGAATTGAGTCTGGGGGAGTTTGGGACCCCTCTTTCATCATCTTCCTCTTCATCACAGCATGTACAGTCCTTGGAGTTCCTCCAAAGTTCCAGGCTTGAAGGTCGTTGTGACCATGTTTACATCTCCTGGGGTGCAGGTGCTTTCTGCAATTCCACATTGAAAAGAAGACTAAACAGCTAACGGACTTTTGAGAGATTGATATGGAAAGGGGTTTAGTATGTGCAACCATTAGGGTACTGCTGTTACTTCTACTGAAAAATACTGATAGAAGATATAACATCGTGAGAAACATAATGCAGCTACATTTAAAATCTACATTCACTACATAATTACTTCTAAAGTCTATAAAAATTAAAAAATCAAAAAATCAAAAAACCCTGAGGCAACACTTTTGATATAATCTAGCAGTAATAAAGGATGAAAAGTGGGGGTTTTTTTCTCAGTTGCTGTTATTTTGTTTCCTTCTTGTTGTATACTCTGGGGGGATAAAAGAAGACGACTAGGGGAAATATTTTAAAATTTTTGAATTGTGGGAAATACCATTTTGACAGCAGTGAAAACAGCTTTATTACTCATATTCACAGATGACTCAAACAGATGTTCTCTTACTTGTGCAAGAAAATCTGCAGAACAGTGGTGAAAAACAATAGTTTCCTTGTTTTCTTTATCTTAATTCCATTACACTGTCATTGTTTAATAATGTTGAATTTCATTTCTCTTTGAACGGGTGAGTCACATGCTATTTTTTTAGAATGGTGTGGAGTGAAAAATATTGTAGGGAATAATACATTGACAGAACTTACTTTTGTTTCTGTGTTTGGTTTTATGACTACTGAAGTCCCGTTATTTCTGTTGCCATAAGAAATTTCTAGCGGGGTGTTTTCTTCTACATTATAGGCAAAGATGCAATTAAAATTTAATTTGGCTGTGTTGCCTTTCTTTCCCCAGAATGCTCTATTAAACTTTATTATAGAAAATAACCCAGTGTCTTGGTTTTAAGACAATGTTGCCAGGGAAACGGGACCCTAGATGGAATAGAGAGCCCTCTTTTCCCCAGACTTAATGCAAATTTAAAAATAAATTGAGACTCACAAGGAATGAAGTAGAAACAAAGTAACAATGTTTACTGAAAACTAAAAGGCAAAACCCAAAAATAAACTACAAACACACTATAACAGAGAGAGAATATCACCCAGAAAAGTCTCTTTGTTTACTGCTGTGTTGCTGAACCAGTAACTGTGGTTTACTTTGGTGCAGTTACAGCCGTGGCCTGAAGGTGGCTCTGGTGGGTTTTCTCAGTGGTGGCATGCCCCTGGCAGCAACCGCGGTAATGGCAGCCACCACGCCATAGTGGCGACAAAATGGTGACCGCAGGGCCAGGAGGTGGCAGGCACAGGCAGGGGGCTCCCCTGCAGGCACCAGTGACCCACAGAGCAGGTCTGCGATGGGACAAGCCCTTGACCTGGCACGAGTGCTGCAGCAATGGCTCCCACCTCTCAGCAGCTGGAACTGGCTCCAGTGGCTATTTATTAGGGCTAACACTATAACAGAGGAGAGGATAGCATAGATAATCTTATGTCCCTTAAGATGCTGTTACAACATCAAACACATTTCTGATGAGAGTGCAGCACACTGTGCAGATTCCATCCATGGAAAGGTTACCCCATTTTGGTCATTTGAGCTATTATAGGGTTTTCTTACAAGTAAACAACTATTTTTATAATTTCTACTGTCAAACCAAAAGGATGTTCACATGAGAACTTCTTGCTGAGCTTCTAGATGAAGGCAAGGCCACACAGGTGGTGTAATTGCTAGTACCAAGTGGGAGCTGCCTGAAGCTCTCTTATAATCAACAGGCTGAGTTTATCCTTTGGCCAAGGGATATGTGCAGCATGATGCCTATGGATTTTTTTTATTTTTAGCTTTTTGTAGATTTTAGAAGTAACTATAGTTAACTCACCCTTTAGCACAGTAGTTTACACATTTACCCAACCCTATTACCCCATTTCATACCTCACTTTCTAAATTCCTTAGCTTGTTTAGACTTCCCTCAAGGGAGGTCTTCATTCTGTTTAAGAACATTTGCACCCTAGGCCTGAACAACAAGATACACCATAGTCAAAGCATCCTTCAAAACCCAGAACTTTGGAGGAGCTCCAAGGACTGAACGTGGTGCGACAAAGAGGAAGATGAAGAGGGGGTCCCTGAACCCCTTTCCTCAATTTCCAGAGGAGTGTGCCAGGGGGAGGATCTGGGGGGGCAGATAAATCTGGGATTGGTTGGGATAATACCTTAAATTGTGGAACCCCTGGACACGTGGGCACACGTCTCTGTACCTCCGTGGTGGTTGAAGACCTTCTACTAAAACTGCTCTATTATCTTCTCTCTATAATAATTGCTTGGTGAGTCTATTTTCTGGCTCTCCCCTGATTCTTTCAGGCAACAAGCACAACACAGACCTGAAGGCCAAACTGTACATGCAGCGCAGCACAGCACAGACTTGGGCCTACTCAGGTTAACTGTTACATGGATCACTAACTCCTTGGTATCTTCTGGTCAGGACCACTAACATGCACATGCCTGTTAGTGCACTGATGCCATGCACGAATGATTGTATGCAGACATGCATTTTCAGGTAATGAATGTAACTCTTTGTGGTCATTCTCATGCATTCTCTCAACACGTGTTTCTTTAACCACAGCAGGTTTCTTGAGCAAAGAGAAATTTCTAAACCAGTTTACCTCCTCGCCCATTTCTTGCCCGGGAATCCCTCCAACACCCACAACAAATAAAATTTAAGATCTTAAAAATTGCATTCAAACCAAACAGAGCATATGCAGGCAAAATAAAAGTAATATTAAAAAAAAAAGGGGAGGGAAGATGCTCCATCCTTTTAAATGTGAATTTCAAAACGTAACTTTTTCCCTCGTGGAGTTTTTTTTTTTGCTTTGCTTTATTTCAATAACAGGGGAAGTAGACTGTATAGTTCTAAACATATATATTAAGCATGTATATATCTACTGAACTAGGTTTTCTGTCCTTTTTTTGGCATTCCCACACCCCTCCCTTTCTTGGAGTACATGCATCTTCTTGTCTGGTCAAATTGACCAGTACAGTTGTAGTGGTTTAAACCAAGTTTTCCCCCTGCAGCTGAAAGTGGTAACCCCCAGGGTGTGGGAAGTTTTGAAGTTTTGAAGTTTTAGCCAATGAGTGCTTCTGCAAAATATAAACATATCACAACCAGACCGGAAGAGACGAGTTGTAGTTTGGGTAGTAGAAGAAGTGGCCATGTTGTAGGAGCCATGAGGAGAGGGCAAGAGCCCTCTGGGGGGCCTCTGCCCCCCCCCCCCGCCCCAGTTGGGGGCTACAGAGACTTGGAACAGTGTTAAGCTGGACTATGTGTCTGTAGCTGTGAGCTGGGGGATGTTTTGTCCACCGTGAGTGAACAGAGACAGAGCAGAAGCAGCGGCAGCGTCCAGAGGCTATGGCTAAGAGCCAAGAGATAACTGACGGAACAGTAAACAGCATGCAACCAAGGAAGACTCAGAGTTGCTCGAGTTGAGATAGAGAGCCGGCAGCAGAGAGACAGAGTTTTTGGGGTAAGAACTGAACCAGACCCCCCCAAACTCCTTTGAGACCTCCAGGAAAGGAGGGACATGAACTCCTATTATGGAGAGGAGCCTTGGACATGCAGCACTAGAGAGAGAGAGGAGCTGAGAAGCTCAAAAGCATCCTGAAGCTGGACCGGGACAGAGAGGAATGCAGAGGGGGTGACCTTGGCTCCCCCCTCGCACTGCTGCCAAGGTGGTAACCTGAGGCAGGGCACAGAAGCTCTGGAAGGGGTTTGAGTCCCCTGAAGATACCAGACCGCCACGAAGACCCCCAGTGTTTCGTGGTATGACCGTGGTGGAACGACCTTTGTCTGGGGTGACGTAGCCCACGGAAGACCCCTTTGCCTGCGTCAAGGGGGCCGAGAGAGGCTTGGAGGCCTCCCTCGTGAGTGCTAGCAGAAATCCAACCACAGCTGCTGCATGCATGTGAAGAGGACAGATTGCTGCTGTAGAAGATACTCCTGCTTAGAGGCTGGAAGGGATCTGTCCTTCTTCCCTCCTGGACTTTTATTTGGAGGGGAGAGGAGATCTGATCCATTGTAAATACTTATGTCATGGTAGAGATAGCTAAGGTTGTATATAATGTATTGTAGTATTTATTTGTACAGTCATTGTAATATATTCCCTTTCCCCCACTTTGAGTCTGGTGTGTTTTGTCTGGAAAGAATCATCCCACATTGGGTTGAGATGTGGGAGGGAGGATGGAGCTAGGGAATTAGATTTTGGGGTATCTCAAACCATGACAACAGTCTTTGAGACTGGGGTTGTTCATTGCTAAACCAGAGTGGAGAAATGAAGGTCCAGATCCCAAAAGAACCTATTGTGTTTTAAAAGCAGGCAAAGGTTTCTTTAACATCTTGTGCAAAACTTTTTCCTATGAGTCAGGAGATATGACTGTGGGAACAGTGGTTTTCCATTTGTGGGCACCTAGCAAAAAATGCTGTGCCCTCTGCTTCTCCTGAGCTTCTAGCACCTGGTAGAATCAATGCAGCTACATAGGCAGAGCTCCTGACAGAGCATGTGACCACACAGATTGTGGGGAGGTGTTTAGGAAAAGACTGGACATGGCACTTAGTGCCATGGTCTACTTGACATGGTGGTGTTCAGTCAGAGGTTGGACTTGATCTCAGAAGTCTTTTCCAACCTAATTGATTCTGTGATTCTGTATGTGTGAGGATATTCCTGGAGATGAAGAGTGATAGGAATCATGCATGTGGGAGGTGTGACCAGGGAGATGAACTACTCTGCCTAGCGGCCAAGCTTCAGGAGGAGGTGGGCAGACTGAGGAGCATCTAAGGAGATAGAACAACGGAGTTGTGCTATGCCATCTCTGATACAGAGAAACCAACTCAGCATGGCCAGTAAGAAAGTAGGTCCAGGTTCTGTTTTGCACCAGGAGGAAGGCAGCATTAGAAGGAATAATGAG
This sequence comes from Corapipo altera, assembly GCF_003945725.1. Taxonomy (NCBI): domain Eukaryota; kingdom Metazoa; phylum Chordata; class Aves; order Passeriformes; family Pipridae; genus Corapipo; species Corapipo altera. The sequence goes on from NW_020885044.1 coordinate 316,453, forward strand.
GACTGGAAGCAGGTTACTGCATGGAGCTGTAAGAGGAACCCCTCCTTATCCTCTCAGCTACCATTACAGAAGAGGTACAAGGCTCTAGGTATGGTAGACAAAGCACATAATGAGATGGATGAGGAGGAACCTATGCAAGTACTCTAACCAAGGTCAGATCAACCAAGTTTACTGTATCCCTGGGGCCTGAATCAGGGATGTCACCAGATAACTGATGAGCTTAGTACAGCCTTTGTACTATTACCCACTCCTACTCTTTCATGTGGGTACTAAGAAGTCCCAGATCAATCAAAAGAGATTTCGGGGCCCTGTGAAGAATGCTAAAAGATTCAGGAGAACAGGTAGTGTTTTCCTCAATCCTCCCAGCAACGAGGAGAGGCTTTGGAAGAAACGAGTGTGCTCAAGACATCAATACCTGGCTCCAGGACCAATGGTTCCACCAGAACTTTGGTTTTTATAACCATGGAAGAGTCTTTGAGACACAAGGTATGCTGGGGCCAGACAGGATCTACCTGTCCCCATGGGGTAAAACACTTCTTTGCTCATAAGCTGACAGGACTGATTGAGAGGGCTTTAAACTAGAATTGATGAGGGAAGGAGATACCAACAGGAGAGCTGAAGGTAAGCCAAGGATTGGCATTGCATTGCCTGAGGGTGGCAATGCTAATGGGAACATTTATGCTGCTCCAGGGAGCACTGAGGTTTTAGGAACATATCTGAAATGCTTGTACACCAACACATGCAGTATGAGAAACAAACAGGATGAATTGGAAGCGTTGGTCAGTTCCCAGAGCTATGATGTCATTGGTGTTAGTGAGACTTGGTGGAATGAGTCCCACAACTGGAGTGCCGGGATGGAGGGCTACAGGTTGTTCAGGAAGGATAGACAGGGCAGGTGAGGTGGAGGAGTTGAACTGTATGTGAGAGGTATGACTGTACAGCCCTTACAGTTAGCGATGATGTGGTTGAGAGCCTCTGGGTAAGGATTAGGGGAATGGAAAACAAAACAACTGTCATGGTGGGTGTCTATTATCAATCATCCAGCCAGGATGATAGCACTGATGAGTTAGTGTATAGGCAATTAAGAGAAATCTCTGGATTGGTAGCCCTTGTCCTTATGGGAGATTTTGACTTCCCAAGCATCAACAGGGAATATCATACTGCTGTGACAAGTCTGGGAAAGTCTTGAAGTTTGTGAGAGATAACTTCTTGTCACAGGTACTCATGAGCCAACTAGGAAAGATGCCTTCCTAAACTTATTTGTTAATAGAGAAGGATTTGTGGGAGATATGATGGTTGGTGGCTGTCTTGGCCACAGCGATGACAAAATGGTTGAGTTTAAAATTTTTGGTGTAATGAGAAAAAAAGGTCAGCAGAGTTGCTACCCTGGATTTTTAGAGAGCAAACTTTAAGCTACTCAGGGAGCTACTTAGCAGTGTTCCCTGGGAATCTGCTTTTGAGGGCTTAGGGGTCCATGACAGCTGGTCAGTTTTTAAGAACCACCTTTAAAAGCACAGGAGCAGACAATAATCCCATTGTGCTACAAGCCAAGCAAGCAGGGCAGAAGACCAGCTGGGCTGAACAGGGAACCCCTCTTGGAACTCTGGAAACGAGATCAGGCTTCATAGGAAGATTACAGAGCCCTGGTTTACACATGCAGGGAGAAGACAAGAAAGGCCAAAGCCTAACTAGAGTTGAAACTGACCACTGTTGTGCCAGACAACAAGAAAGGCTTTTTAAAGTATGTTAATAGCAAGAATAGGTCTAAAGAAAACATTGGACCAATATTTGTTTAAGATGGTCACCTAACAAATAGGGATGAAGAAGAAATGGAGACATTCAATGTTTTTTTTTGCCTCAGTCTTTAATGATGCTGATAGACCATGGGCTACCTGGTCCTCTGAGTTGGAGGGCTGTAGCGTGGGGGGTCTTTATATGATAAAGAATGATGCACACTCTTCTGAGGTGGAAAACAAAGAGAGATTATTTCAAATTTGGCGCTTCCTTATATCCCCTAAAACCATGTGACCTTCTAACCAATGGGTTTGTCTGTCCCTGCGCATGTCCCTTGATTTCTCTGCCCCTGGGACACGCCCCCTACAGAGGACCATGACTGCTGGAACAGTGACTTGCCATTTGTGGACACTGAAGTTGTAAGGGACCAGCTGGATCAACTGAATGTTCATAAGTCCATGGGACCTGATGGGATTCATCCCAGAGTACTGAAGGAGCTAGTGGATGTTACAGCAGGACCCCTCTTGATCATCTTCCAAAGGTCTTGGGAGTCAGGGGAGGTTCCCGCTGACTGGAAACTGACCAATATTATTTCAATTTATAAGAGAGATGTGAGGGAAGACACAGGAAACTACAGACCTGTTGATCTAACTTCAGTTCCTGTAAAACTTATGGAGAAGATCATACTAACTGCTACTGAAAAGCATTTGTTGAAAGGCTTTGTGTCCAGTTCTGGGCTCCCCAGTACAAGAAAGACATGGAGCTCCTGTGGAGGACTACAAAGATGATTAGGGGACTGGAGCACCTCACTTATGAGGAAAGGCTGAGGGAGCTGGGCCTGTTAGGCCTCAAGAAGAGAAGACTGAGAAGGGACCTTATCAATGTATTTAAGTATCTGAAGGGAGGGTGTGAGAGATTGAAATGTTAAAGGTTAATAACTCAAACAATCAGCCATTTGCAAAAGCAGCAGGTGGTTTACTGAGGTCAGGTTTGCACCCCCAAACCAAATAGGAGGAGAGTTTTGGATGTGTGGTGGCAAAAGAACAGCCCAGGTGCAGAGGGGGTGAGTGGCACCCACCACCAGAGGAGGACCATGACAAACCAACCTTGTTTAGCAACAAGCTGGATTTTGAACCAGATAAGGGAAAAGGCTCATGGAGCGCTCAGTGAAGAATGGCAGGGCTCAAAGGGTTGTAGTGAATGGAGCTACATCTGGCTGGAGACTGGTTGCCAGCAGTGTTCCTCAGGGCTCAATCCTTGGGCTGTAGCCTAAAACCTATATTATATAGTTTACTAGTACCTTTGTACTAGTTTTCTAAAATGTTCAATAGACAGGAATTTTAACGAGGTAAAGGAATTCTCTATCTGTGAACTGGACTGAGAAAGAGACATAACATCTGACAAACCCAGTCAAAGTTATTCAGAAGCCTTGAAACCATTCCAGAAAGCGTTATACCGTGCCAAAGGAGATGAGGAAGAGGAAGAGAAGATGAAGATAGGGTCTTTTTGAGACCTCTGAAAAAAATTTGGAGGTATGTCAGGAGTATGGGGAGGGCAGTACTATGGGAGGGATGGTTTTGGAAGTGGGTGTAACAGTATTAGGTAATGCTTTGAATTATTAATTAGGGAACTAAATAAAAACAAGACACTTTTGTAACTCAGGCATGCACACTTTGGAAAATATGCCTGTGTATCACGGCTGCCGTAATAGAGTGCTTTTTGCTTTCTAATACTCAAAAAGAGTCTTAGAGGGTTATTTTCCAGCTTTCGGGTCAGGGTCAGTTCTGATCAACATTTTTATCAATGATCTGGATGTAGGAGCTGAATGCACCATTAGCAAGTTTACTGAGGACACTAAAACTGGGAGATGCTGTTGACTCTCCTGAGGGACAAGAGGCCTTACAGAGGGGTCTAGATAGATGGGTACTTTGGGATATCATCAATGACATGAAATTTAACAAGAACAAATGCCAGATCCTGCACCTGGGATGCAGTAATGCTGGACATAAGCACAAATTGGGAGAGGAGAGGCTGGAGAGCAGCCCTGCAGAAAGGGATCTGGGGGTGCTGGTTGACAGGAGACTCACTAGGAGTCAGCAGTGTGCCCTGGCAGCCAAGAGGGGAAACCACATCCTGGGGTGCATCAAACACAGCATAACCAGCTGGTCAAAAGAGGTGATTATACCTCTGTATTTAGCGTTGGTGTGACCTCACCTTGAGTATTGTGTGCAGTTTTGGGCCCCACAATTTAAGAAGGACATTAGGGTACTTGAATGTGTCCAGAGGAGGGCAACAAAGCTGGTGAAAGCACTGGAGGGCATGTCCTATGCGGAACAGTTAAGGACTCTGGATTTGTTTAGTTTGGAGAGAAGGAGGCTGAGGGGTGACCTCATTGATATTTATTTCTCTTATCTGAACATGGGAACATTTTTACCTGCTTTTGTTGACTGGTTGTGGGCACTTGCTTCCACAGAGCTTGCATGGAACAGTAATAAAAGGTACTGAAAATATAATATGGTTCTGGACATTAAAAGGTAAAAATTTGGAAAGAAAGTAGGGATGCCTGTTTACTATACTGCTGTTTCTGAAACTAGAGCCAAATATTGTTGGCAAACTAGTCTGCCTGCAGAGTTTTGTGCAGGACCTCTTGTATTCGCCAAGGATAAAATTAAGTAGTAGGTAAAATGTGAAGGGCTCTAGGTACATGACTGTCTCTTAACAGAACATGTCAGCTCATTTTCAGAATGTTTTTAAGAAGTGATGAAACTACATATTTGCTGTCTATCTTGAGAGACCCTAGACCATAGAACAACCAACATCTGGGAAGTAATAATGTAAGGCCTAACTCTGCCATCCACAAAATGAAATTCAGCTCCAAATGATAATGAATTGTAGAATAGCATACAGGAGAACTGTGAACTACAGACTGTCTTCAGTCATACAAAATTGGGGCAGGGCAGTTGACTCAGCAAGGACTGGGTAAAATCTGAAATAAATTAGGAAAAACCTCATAAGTTTTTTTTTAATTAACCAGGTCTAGAAATCTCCTGTAACTCCATGTCAAGTGGAACTTGATCAAGGAGACAAGTGTCCTTATACATTGAGAATAATAAAGAACATTTGCTGTATCTTGTCTCAGTCTGAGGAGACAGGAATGTTTGCTAAAGAGGATGAGTTGTAAGACAGACCAAACTCCTCCCTCTCAGCAATTGTAAATTCAAAATTAAGGGGGCTTTAAGTGAGGAAGTGTGAAAAAAAACAGAAGAAATAACAACCCTTTATTAAAAGATATATGTATGTTAGCAAAAACAGTAACAGAACACAAAAAACTAGACAGTAATCCTAGAAAAAAAATGGGTCTGAAAGAATACTTCTCTGTCCTTTAGCGCAGTCCTAATCGTGGCCTGCAGGGGGTGCTGTTGGGTCACTGAAGGTGTAGGGCCTGCAGTTCTCGGTCGTGGTTGGCAGGGGGAGCTGTTGGGCTCTGACGGTCACTGCGTGGGGAGAGGACCCCGGGAGAAGCCGAGAAGGAAATGGGGGGCTATTCCCTCAGTGGGAGGAAGGGGTAAGGAAAACAGTTCACCCCCCAACAGGACTCACTGTGGTTCTCAGTTGATGGCACCCCAAAAACCTTTTCCTTTTCTCCCAGCGAGCACAGAGACTCTCCGATGAAAGCACAGCAGGTCCGGGTTGGAGACAAAAAAACAACTAGCAGGCAAGTTGAAGCCAGCAGTCAGGGCTGAACAAGATGGGAAGCCAGACAAACAGGCTTCCAGACCTTCTTTCCAAATGCCTGCACGCAGACCCCCCCCCTCCATCCCAGAGAACAAACTCCGCCGTCTGTCCCTTCCCCCTCAGAACAGAGCCAGCCCCTCCTCTCTCCCCAGCCTCTCTGATGTCCCATCTGCGAGGAATGCAGTCTGGGAGCTAATTCCTTTGTAAGGCTAATTACCTCCCTTCCCCCTTCCCTATTCGAAACTCTGTTTCTCTTACAGGGAAGCAGGGAAAGAAAAAATTCCTCTCTCAGATTTATAACCTATAACAATAAGTATCTCAACTTCTATATCTGAATACTGATAGGCTTTGGGATAAGTTCGTGGATGCTCAGCTTTCAGGCTTTTGTCTTGTGTGTTGAATTATAAAGCAGTGGAAGAGTTTTGCATATAGAAACATCATGTCACTCATATTAGAAAAACTTAGAGCTAAAGATGACTTAGTATAACTTACAGCGGGGACACAATAGATCTACCTTGTGCAACTGATGTGAAAAGGTTTTGTTATTGAACAACATCCTGACAGCAAACAAGGAAAAATAAGATAATTAACTTGCCCCCAAATGGTGCAAACATCACAATAAATGCAAGACAAATAATAAGGAAATCTGAGAAATCAGACAATATTATGCTGGTCAGATTGGCTGATAAGAACAGAGTTAATCTTTGGGGTGCTCTTCAGTGCCCAGAATTAGTTTAGACCTATGAAGCCCTGAAATATTTATTGTTTCTGCTAAAACTGCCTTAAGGAACAATTACATAGAGTCCTTGTAGGGTGTGAGAAGACTTTGTCATGGTAACCCAGGATAGTTTGCCTCCCTTATCCAAACATGCAGAGTCCAAAGTTGTTGTCACAGTGTCCTGGTTTTGGCTGGGATAAAGTTAATTTCTTCTTAGTAGCTGGTACAGTGCTCTGTTCTGGATTTGGTATGAGAATAATGTTGATAACACACTAATGTTTTGGTTGTTCCCAAGTAGTGCTTATCCTAAGTCAAGGACTTTGCAGTGTCTCATGATCTGCCAGGGAGGAAGTGCACAAAAAGCTGGGAGGGAACATAGCCGGGACAGGTGACCTGAACTGACCAAAGGGATATTCCACACCATAGAATGACATGGCCAGTATACAAACTGAGGGAGTTACACAGAATCACATCTCTGGGACGGCCTTGGCATTGGTCAGCAGGTGGTAAACAATTGTATTGTGCATCGTTTGTCTTTCTTGGGTTTTATTCCTCTCTCTCTCCATCTCCTTACTATTATTATTATTATCATCTTTTATTTTGTTTCAATTATTAAACTGTTCTTAACTCACAAATTCTATTTTCTTTACTTTCCTGATTCTCCTCCCCATCCCATTGGCAGGGGGGATGGAAGGGGGAGTGAGTGAGCGACTGTGTGGTACTTGGTTGCCAGCTGGGGTTAAACCATGACAGTCCTCTTTGGCGCCCAAAGTAGGGCATGAAAGGTTGAGATAATGACAGATCTGATCAGAACATGTTAAACCAAGTTTGTTATAAGCATTCATTTTATTGGTCTGATAGTTGCTGGTAACGATGTTGGTTTATTTGCTATCAGAGTTGTTGCGCTTGTTCTTGGTGTCGTGTTCTGTAATATCTTACTTGCACTGTGTGTTTGCTGTTTAAGTGTTTATCGCCTTTGGGACCTGGGCTAAGATTATCATTTTGTTGCATTTTGTTGTATTGGCTTATGAGATGATAGCATCGTTGATTGTGAAACCAATCTGGTATATGTATGCAGTATTGCAGCCGCCTCAATACTTTGTGAGTCATCTATTGGGAACTATTAATAATTATACCTTTTACCTTTTCTCCTCAGAGAAACAACCTGTGCAGGTATCAGTAACCCCTATACAGAAGAAATGCACGTGAAAGTCAACTTGTAAGGAGGACAAAGAAGGGTCATTGCAGGAACAGGAGGAAGAAACAGAACAAGAAGTAACAACCCCTCCCTATCCCTATCCCTGTGGGAGATACGGAAAGAGCACATTACAACTTGACTGCTCCGGTGTTGGGATAATGGGGTTAGCAGTTTGGAATTAGAGGGAAGGGAAGCCAAGTAGTTGGGATCACTTTCTAGGGAAGCAGGCATTGACAAAGCAATTGGAAAAGCAACGTAAGCCCTTAGCCTCTGGAGGTGACTCCTGTCAAGAGTGAGGAAAAGGTATCCCTACAAGTAAGATATTACATGTCACTCAGGCAAATGAACTGCAGTAGAGAAAGGTATCCAATGTCAGAGGACATTAGTCATGTGAGAGATGATTTATTATGGCCCAGATGATGTGCAGTTGTCCACAGATCCAGACGAAGTCCAATGCCTACAACCCACGTGGCAGAAGTTTGTGTGCACCAACCCACTGGCAATGCAATTCTGGAAAGATGATGAGCCACCAACAGTGGATGAAGTGACTTGTCAACTCCAGGAATATGAAGACAGTACCCCTTCCTCGATCACCTCATCTGTGGAGAAAATGTCTGACAAAATGACCCAGGAGTTACAGCAACTCAGAGAGGATATCTCCTACTCCCCACCTGTGCAGGCACACATCTCAGCAATTGACAACAGGCATCCTCTTGCTCAAGAGAAAGGATATAGGAGGCACACACCATGGGGTACCCTGTGGTTTTACCTGAGGGACCACAGAAAGGACATGAGGAAGTGGGATGGAAAACCTACCTCAATCCTAGAGGTGTGAGTACATGAAATGCAGGGAAAAACAATCTCAAAAGGAGGTTCTTCCAGGAAAGTTACTGCTCCAGTCTCAAGTGGATGGTTTCCCAGGTAGAGTGGAGGCACTGATTTTGCTTCTGGTTCTGTGGAAAGAAGTTCTAATCCATTTCTATAAGAACTAAGTGGAGAAACCTGAGATCGGTATTAGAGGTGCCCTGCCTCCAGCCAGGAGGAGGAAAGGGATGTATGGGTTTACTGGACTGCGTAGATCTGATGGCCTGGCACATCAGCCCCACAGGAGTATCCTTATCCTGTGGTTCTCTAGTAGATACTGGTGCACAGTGTACCCTAATGCCATCAAGTTATGCAGGAGCAGAATCCATTTGTATTTCTGGAGTGATAAAGGGATCCCAACAGCTGACTCTGTTGAAGGCTGAAATGAGCCTGACTGGAAATGAGTAGTAAAAGTACCCCATTGTGATGGGCCCAAAGGCTCTGTGCATCCTTGGTGTGGACTGTCTCAGGAGAGGGTATTTCAAGGACCCAAAAGAGTACTGATGGGTTTTTGCTATTGCTGCCCTGGACATGGAGGAAATAAAGCAGCTGTCTACCTTGCCTGGCCTCTCAGAGGACCTTTCTGTTGTAGGGTTGCTGAAGGTCGAAGAACGGCAAGTGCCGATTGCTACCACAATGGTGCACTGGCAGCAATATTACCCCAACCAAGACTCCATGCTTCCCATCCATAAGCTGATTCATCGACTTGAAAGCCAAGGAGTGATCAGCAGGACCCACTCACCCTTTTATAGTCCCATATGGCCAGTGTAAAAGTCTAACGGAGAATGGAGACTAACAGTAGACTATCATGGTCTGAATTAAGTCATGCCACCTCTGAGTGCTGCTATACTGGACATACTGGAACTTCAATATGAACTGGAGTCAAAAGCAACCAAGTGGTGTCACAATTGATACTGCCAATGCACTTTTTCTCAATCCCTTTGGTGGCAGAGTGCAGGCCACAGTTTGGTTTCACTTGGAGGGGTGTCCAGTATACCTGGAATTGACTGCCCCAGGGGTGGAAACACAGCCCAACCATCTGCCATGGACTGATCCAGACTGCACTAGAACAGGGTGAAGCTCCAGAACACTAGCAATACATTGATACCATCGTGTGGAGCAACACAGTAGCAGAAGTTTTTGAGAAAGGGAAGAAAATATCCTTCTGAAAGCCAGTTTTGTTATAGAACAAAATAAGGTTAAGGGACCTGCACAGGAGATCCAGTTTTAGGAATAAAATGGCAAGATAAACATTAGATCCCAGTGGATATGATTAACAAGATAACAACAATGTCTCCACCAACTAACAAGAAACACAAACTTTCTGAGGTGTTGTGGGTTTCTGGAGAATGCACAGTCCAAATTACAGTCTGATCATCAGCCCACTATACTACAACGGAAAAAGAGATACTGGCAGCTTATGAAGGAGTTTGAGATGCTTTGGAAATGGTTGATACGGAAGCACAGCTCATCCTGGAACCCCGGTTGCCTGTGCTGGGCTGGATGTTCAAAGGGAGGGTCTCCTCTACACATTATGTAACTGATGCTATATGGAGTAAGTGGGTCACACTGATCACACAATGAGACCAAATAAGAAATTCCAGTCATCCAGGAATCTTGTAAATGATCATGGAATGACCAGAAGGCAAAAGTTTTGGAATGCCACCAGAGGAGGAGGTGACACATGCTGAAGAAGTTTTACTGTATAATAAATTATAATAAATTACCAGAAAGTGAGAAGCAATATGCCTTGTTTACTGATGGATCCTGCCGTCTTGTGGGAAAGTATCACAGAATCACACAGAATCACAGAATCAACCAGATTGGAAAAGACCTCCGAGATCATCGAGTCCAACCCATGACCGAACACTACCTTGTCAACTAGACCATGGCAGTAAGTGCCACATCCAGTCTCTTCTTAAATACCTCCAGGGACGGTGAATCCACCACCTCCCTGGACAGCCCATTCCAATGTCTGATCACTGGCTCTGTAAAGAATTTCTTTCTAATGTCTAACCTAAAAGTCCCCTGGCACAGCTTAAGACTGTGCCCTCTTGTCCTACTGCTGGTTGCCTGGGAGAAGAGACCAACCCCCACCTCACTACAACCTCCTTTCAGGTAGTTGTAGAAAATGATAAGGTCTCCCCTGAGCCTCCTCTTCTCCAGGCTAAACAGCCCCAGCTCCCTCAACCGTTCAAAATAGGGCCTGTGCTCCAGTCCCTTCACCAACCTCGTTGCCCTTCTTTGGACACTCTCCAGCACCTCCTTCCTAAACTGAGGGACCCAGAATTGGACACAGTACTCAAGGTCTGGCCTAACTAGTGCCGAGTACAGGGGCAGAATCACTGCCCTGGTCCTGCTGGCCACACTGTTCCTGATACAGGCCAGGATGCCATTGGCCTTCTTGGCCACCTGGGCACATTGCTGGCTCATGTTCAGCTTCCTGGTGATGAGAACCTCTAGGTCCCTGTCTGCCTGGTCACTCTCCAACCACTCTGTCCTCAGCCTGTAGCGCTGCAGGGGGTTGTTGTGGTCAAAGTGCAGGACCTGGCACTTGGCCTTGTTAAACATCATACCACTGGATTCATCCCATTTATCCAACCTGTCCAGGTCCCTCTGTAGAGCCCTTCTACCCTCCAGCATATTGACACTCCCCTCCAACTTGGTTTTTTCTGCAAATTTGCTGATGGTGGACTCAATCCCGTCTTCCAGATCATCAATAGATATTAAACAGGACTGGGCCCAGCGCTGATCCCTGGGGGACACCACTAGTGACCGGCCACCAACTGGATGCAGCACTGTTCCCCACCACTCTCTGGGCCCAGCCATCCAACCAGTTCTTAACCCAGCACACAGTGCCCCTGTCCAAGCCGTGGGCTGCCAGCTTTTTCAGGAGTATGCTGTGGGAGATGGTGTAAAAGGCTTTGCTGAAGTCCAGGTAGACCATATCCACCAGGTGTGTCACCTGATCATAAAAGGAGATCAGGTTGGTCAGACAGGACTTGCCCCTCCTAAATCCATGTTGGCTGAGTCTGATACCCTGTCCTTCCTGTAGGTGCCATGTGATTGCACTTAGGATGATCTGTTCCATAACCTTGCTGGGCACTGAGGTCAGGCTGATGGGCCTGTATTTTCCCAGGTCTTCCTTCTGGCCCTTCTTGTGGATGGGCATCACATTAGCCAACTTCCAGTCGCCTGGGACCTCCTCGGTGAGCCAGGACTGTTGGTAAATGATAGAGTGGCTTGGCGAACTCTTCCACCAGTTCCCTCATCACCCTATGATGGATCCCATCTAGACCTATAGATTTGTGAGGATCCAAGTGGCTCAGCAGGTCACTAACTTCTTCCTCCTGGCTGTCTACCAGCTCAAGAAGCCAGTTGTCCTGAGGACAACCTGTCTTCTTGTTGAAAACTGAGACAAAGAAGGTGTTAAGTACCTCAGCCTTATCCTTGTCTTTGGTAACTATGTTCCTCTCCATGTCCAACAAAGAATGGAGGTTTTTCTTGCCCCTCCTTTTGCTACTGATGTATTTATAAAAACACTTTTTGTTGTTCTTAACAGAAGTGGCTAGATTAAGTTCAAATTGTGCTTTTGCCTCTCTAATTTTCTTTCTACATGACCTAACTACATTCCTAAACACTTCAGGAGTTACCTGCCCTTTTTTCCAAAGACAATAGACTCTCGTTTTTTCCCTTATTTCCTTCAAAATCTCCCTGTTCAACCAGAGATGGAAAGCAGCTGTATGGAGTCTGCTACGACAAGTTGTGGAAACTGCTAAAGGAGAAGGTGTATCGAGTCAGTTTGCAGAGGTGAAAGCCATCCTGTTGGCCTTAGACATTGCTGAACGAGAAAAGTGTCCAATACTTTATCTCTATACTGATTCATGGATGGTGGCAAAAGTCCTGTGGATGCAGTTGCAGCAATGGAAGCCGAATAACTGGCAGCATAGGGGTAAACCCATCTGGGCTGCTGCATTGTGGCAAGATATTGCTGCCCAGGTGGAGAACCTGGTTGTGAAGGTACATCATGTAAATGCTCATGTACCCAAGAGCCAGACCACTGAGGAACATCAGAACAACCAGCAGGTGGATCAGACCACTAAGATTGAAGTGCCTCAGGTGGATTTAGATTGACAAAGTAAGGATGAATTATTTCTGGCTCAGTGGGTCTATGACACTTTGGACCATCAAGGAAGAAATGCAACATATAGATGGCGTAAGTATAGAAGAACCTTCTGGAAGATTCATTTTGAGGAGACAAGGGTTTATGTCACTCAAGAAGACTTTACTGCCTTGGAAAGAGACATCTTCCCAGGGATAAATCTTCTGTGTTTTCTCCTCCTGCATTCCAGAGAAGCTGACTCCGGGGTACGAGAGAAGATAAGTTCTTGCAGACATGCTTGAAGGCCTCCGCAGTGGGGGGGCTGGGTGATGATAAAAACTCTGAGAAGAACAGGGGGCGTGTCTTTCCCAGGCCTGGTGCAGCTTGCGCCAAAACGTTAGTGTTCTCGGCTTTTGGAAATAAATTTTCCAAAATCTTTCCACTACCTGGTATTTTGGACTACCTGCGCATAATCTTTCTTTACAGATGGACTCATGACTGAGGGGTGGACTTAACCATGGACACTGTCACGCAGGTTATTACATGAATGTGAAACGTACTACAATCAAACAGGCCAAGCGAGTAAAGCCTCTCTGGTATGGAGGACGATGGATGAAATATAAATATGGGGAGGTTTGGCAGATTGACTATATATATCACTCCCACAAACCCGCCAAGGCAACCGCCATGTGCTTGCAATGGTGGAAGTGACCATTGGATGTCTGGAAACATATTCCATGCTCCATGCCACTGCTCAGAACACTATCCTGGGCCAAGTGTTATGGTACTCCAGAAAGAATTGAGTCAGACAATGGGATGCATTTTTGAAACAATCTCATAGACACTTGGGCCAAAGAACATGGCATTGAGTGGGTATAGCACGTTCCTTATCATGCACCAGCCTCTGGAAAGATCAAAAAATGCAATGGACTGTTAAAGGCACTTTGTGGGTAATGCAGGAGGAATGGAAAGTCCAGTGTGTACCTCAAGGGGATTTGATTTTGGGTGAGAATAGCCAGTGAATTTAACTGTATGATGATAATAACTACATAACACTGTGTATTGTCACTTCTATGGCAGCTACATGCTCATCACCTCATGGCATCCATCTTTGCCACATCCGTTCTGGGGATATAAACCTGACTCTCCTCTGCTCGCTGCATTAATGAAGAATGAACTTTGACAAAACTGAATGAGTGCAGCAGTGATGGAATCAGAACTGGCTTCAAAATGCAACTATCCAACACCACACACCATCTTTCCTGCATGAAAGACTGTTATGACAGATGGAGTCCAATGTCATGGACTAAATGAACTGAATTGACTTTTATAGAGGTGGTCCATAAGGGAATGATATCTGTGTGTATTTTACACTTGCACACAGCAAATAGCTTTATTTTGACAACTACCCACTTATTCCATTTAATTTTGTTCTTCATCTTCCCTTTAACTCCAAGTTTCAGGACATGCTGGTGATACTACTACAAATTAGAATGTAAATTTGATATATGGTTGATTAACGCATTCCTCTGGGGTTAAACCATGACACACAGTAACCTGATGCCTTAAGCCCCTAATGGATTTTTATTTTTCTAATATTTGTAAGACTTGTAAGTTTTATAAGTAGTGGAAGTGGATTTTAAAAGCAGCAATCTCCCCCCCCCTTTTTGTCCCTTGTTCCTTTCCCTCTCTCTAGCACCCTTGTTTATACATTCCTTAACCCTCTTACCCCATTCTATCCTCCCTATATCACTCATAGCCCCAAATCTAATAGAAATGTTTAGTCTTTTGTCAAGGCAAGGCCTAGACAGTTGACAGAACAGCATATCTGGGCCTAAACCACAGAATAGGTCAGGAATTAGGTAACTATGTACCCTTTGTGCTCTGATGATGATGAAGATGGGATGAATGGAGGGTCCCGAAATACACCCCAGACCCATTTTAAGGGGGTGGACCCGGGGCGGACCAGAGTAAAGGCCGCAGGGTGGACACAGTTGGGATTGGATGGATGGTATTATAAAAATGTAACCTCTCAGGCACGCCGGGCGCGCGTCTTGTAACATCTTTGCCTTGGCAAATAAACCCTTTCTTATCTCACCCCTAATTAACTGTTCTGGGAGATTTTTTCAGCACCATAAATCCCACGGCAACAAACCCAAGATAGTTTGTTTCCCCCTACCTGCAGATACCCTTGCACAGGCTGCCAAAGGGACAGACAGTCATGGATCTCAGAATTCAGACAACAGGATCTGCATAACATCAGCAAGTTTGCTAATGAGCAAAAGAAGACATTGCATATGTATGATGTATTAATCGGCACAGTTTTATTATCCACCCTTGCAGTGCCTTCCTTTGAACTTCACTCCCAAGCAGGGCTTTGCTGCATCAAGTCCCCATTTTGATTAGTGTCGGTGTCCTGGGGCTCCCACTGTGGTAACACTATGCTTTCAGTAACGCTGAGGAATCTGCACCTGCTTATTGCTTATCACAGTCCCCGTAATTCATTAATTTGTGCACCTGTTATATGCTTTTATTACACTCCCCTGGGGATGTTGCTGTTTCCAATCAGAGATGTAACTCCTGGCTGTTAATATCTGTTTTGCCTTCAGGCATATCTTATTTTCTAGCTGAAAAAGGTCTCTGCACTACAGTATATTATTAGAAGTGAATTTTTGAAGCAAACTCCTGGTGATTACTCCTGCAATCAGTAACTGGGTATTTTGCAATTTATCATAGTAGCAGGCCTAAGCCTGTCTTCAACTCCCTTTGAAATTCAGACCCTGAGGTCAGCAAAATAGTTGGGTCATTTGACCAGAAAAATCAGATAATTGTCTACTTTTCCTCTAGTGTCTAACTTCCAATTTACCAAACTTATTTTGAGATGTTGTTGTCTCCTTTAGGTAATGCAATAAAGTTGGTCCCCTTCTGATTTCATTTCCGCAGAGCTCCTTGTCACTTTGTGCTCTCTGCCCAAAGCTCAAAAATCTTTGATTTCTCACAAATCTCAGACAGTTCACGGGAGCAAGGCATGAAAGCACTTTAATATTTGTGCTAAAACACTTTCTGTTTTTACAGTTTGACCATTGCAATACCTCATGACCTATTCTAATTTTTTTTCTTCAGTTTTTTTCAGTTTTGATGCCGTTTGGGAGTCAAAAGTTCTTCCTTTTGCTCTCAAAGTGTAACTTTAACTCTGCGTACTTGTTTTGACTGGGATAGAGCTAGTTTTCTTCATAGCAGGCTGCTATGGTGCCGTGTTTTGGATTTGTGACCAAAAAAGTGTTGATAACACACCTATGTTTTTAGCTATTGCTGAGCAGTGTTTACACAGTATCAAGGCCTTTTCTGCTTCTCATGTTGCCCCCTGAGCAAGTAGGCTAGGGGTACCCAAGAAGTTGGGAGGGGACACAGTTGGGACAGCTGACCCAAATGACAAACGTATATTCTGTACCATATGACAGTAGAAGCTGGGGGGGGGGGGGGAAAGGAGGAAAGGGGTACATTTGGACTTATGACATTTATCTTCCCAAGTCTCCTTAACATAACTGTTATGTATGCTCAGGCCCTGTTTTCCTGGAAAGCGGCTAGATATCTGCCTGCCAGTGGGAAGTAGTGAATAAATTCCTTATATTGCTTTGCTTGCAAATGCAGCTTTACTTCACTGATTAAACTGTCTTTATCTCAACTCACAAGTTTTCTCACTCTTGCCCTTCTCATTCTCTCCCCCTTCCTACTGTGTGGGAGTGAGCAAGTAGCTGCCTATCAGGGCTAACCCAAAACACTGTCTCAAGGGCTTAGTCTTGAGACCTTTATTATGAAGGAAGTTGGTTATGATCACTGATTAGTGCTCATCCTGTTTCTCTAAACAGTACTTGAAATTAGAGTTCCTTGTCCGTATTCACTGCCCTATGCTCTTTGGCATTAGTTATCAAGTAAACCTTCAGTAGCTTAAAGTTGGTATCACGTATAGTTAGTTGTAAGGAAACTCCTACTCCCCCATACTTTCAGTTTAAAGCAACAATACTGAAAGAAACAGACGGGCTGAGTCTATTAATACATGACTCTGCAGCTGGCGTCACCACCATAATTTTGGGGGTTTTGACAATGGAATGGCCTACGCAGCACTGGGCATGCTGGCACAAGATAGGACTCACCTTTCTCAGCCAGGGAGGAGAGTCTTTGCCCAGGAACTAGCGAGACTCATTGGTAAGGCTTTAAACTAGATAGGATGGGGGAGGGGGAAAATATCAAGCTTGTCCCTGGCAAACTGTGGGATAGTATGGAAAAAGTAGAGGGACAGGGTACTTGTGAGGGCCCTCTGCAGGTGACTCTGAGATGTACCAGCTACACTGGAGCACACCTGCAATCTTACAGAGATGAACCAAGGACTCCTGAGATAATAGAAGTCAACAGGGAAACATTGGAGAAACCCCCTAGTAGCAAAAGAAGACTTAAAAGGGAGTACCTCGACCAAGCACAAGCAACCAAAACCACAGTAACTAGACAGGACTACCCTTTGCACTCCCACTGGGATACTGTCACCAGTAAATACTTCTATAAAGTGCCTGTACACCGACACATGCAGTACAGTGAACAAATAGGAGGAACTAGAGTTCTGCATCAGTCACAGGGCTTTGATCTCATTGTTATTACAGAGATGTGGTGGGATAGCTCACATGACTGGAATGTTGTCATGAAGGGTTACACACTGTTTAGGAGAGAGACCAGGAAAGCGCAGTGGTGGAGTTGCCCTCTATGTAAGGCAGCACTTGGAATGTATCAAGCTCTGTCTTGGTGAGGATGATAAGCTAGTGGAGAGCTTATGGGTTAGGATAAAAGGGCAAACTAGTAAGGGTGACGTTGTGAGTGTTTACTACAGGCTGCCTGATCAAGGGTAGGAAGTGGATGAGGCCTCCTACAGGCAACTAGAAGCAGTCTCAAAGTCACAGGCACTGGTTCTTGTGGGGGACTTTACCTACCCTGACGTCTGCTAGAGAAGCTACACAGCAAAGCACAAACAGTCCTGGAGGTTCCTGGAAAGCACTGACAATAACTTCCTGTCATAGGTAGTAAAGGATCCCACAAGGATGGATGTGCTGCTCAACCTCAGACTAACCAACAAGGAAGACCTTGTTGATGATGTGAAGGTTGGGGGCAACCTTGGCTTCAGTGACCACAGTATTGTAGAGTTCAGTGTTGAACAAAGAGGTAGCACAACAGCAAGCAAGATTATGACCTTGGACTTCAGGCTAGCTAACTTTAACCTCTTTAGGGATATTCTTGGAAGAATCCTGTGAGAGCAGACCCTGCAGGGAAGAGGACTCCAGGAGAGTTGGTCGATGTTCAAGGCTCACTCCCTCCAGGCTCAAGACCGATGCATCCCAATGAAAAAGAAGTTGGGCCAAGGGTACAAGAAACCTCTGGATGAATAAAGAACTCCTGTCATTGCTCAAGTATAAGCAAAAAGTTCACAGGAGATAAAAGCAAGGTCAGGACACTTGGAGTGAATATAGAGAGGTGGTTAGAGTAAGTAGAAATGAGACTAGAAAGGCCAAGGTCCATCTAGAATTAGATCCGACCAAGGAAGTCAAGGATAACGAAAAGGGTTTTTCAAATTCATAAATAACAAAAGGAAAACAAAGGATAATGTGACCCCATTACTAAATGGAGGGGGGACCCTGGCAATAGAGGACACAGAGAAGGCAGAGTTACTGAAGGCAGAGTTACTGAATGCCGCCTTCTCATCGGTCTTCATCGATAAGACCAGCCCCCAGGGATCTCTGACCAAGGAAACCAGGGTAAATGAATGCTGGAAGGAAGACCTTCCCTTGGTCAAGGAGGATTAGGTAAGAGAACACCTAAACACACTTGACATCCACAAGTGAAACAAAGAAATCACACATTCCTTTAATTTGTCATGACGAGAGCATGGAGAATCATTCACCATACATACTCCCCAAAGTACAGTTTCTCAGATTATTTATGCATTGTAACATTTAAGGTCACCTCCCAAAAGATCCACCCACCACATTATGTCATGTCTATACTCAGGTTTCACCTTGTTAATCTTTTGTGGAGTGAGACTGCCATCTAGCATCTCTTTTGTGGAAAAAATTGAGGAGGTGGGCTTCAACCCATGGGTCATTTTACTTCATCCTTGTGGAGTGTTCCTCATTGTGTCAACAAGTTCAGATTAACAATTCTGACCTCTGACCCTTATCTGATTGTCTTTAACCACTACAAGACACTTGCATCTATCACTAGTTAAAAGATAACCTAGAGTTCTTGTCTACTTAAACAATTCTTTATTGAATTTAATTCCTAACAAAACAATTTATGTTGATCGTGTTCTCTGAAGTATGCAATCGTTTAGTTAATTTCCTCCAAGTGCATCGTTCAGATGTTTTCAATTATCTCAGATTCTTTACTCTTATTTTATGAAACTAAACTAATTATAGATTTAAGAGAAAAACAGCCAAAATGGCGAAGTTCAGAAAAACATACATTTTTGTTGATTAGGGTACAGCCCCTTGCTAAGGTCAGAGACCACTAAATTCCTAAATTCCTAAGCTAG
Source organism: Corapipo altera (assembly GCF_003945725.1). Lineage (NCBI taxonomy): Eukaryota > Metazoa > Chordata > Aves > Passeriformes > Pipridae > Corapipo > Corapipo altera. Next base: position 335,378 of record NW_020885044.1, read on the forward strand.
TTGGGGTATAGATACTGCTTCGCTGACTCACAAGTCCATGGACCCTGATGGGATGCATCCACAAATGCTGAGAGATCTGTCAGACACCATAGCGAGGTCGCTCACGATCATCTTTGAAAGGTCATGGTGATCAGGAGAGATGCCTGAGTACTGGAAGAAGGCAAATGTCACTCCAGTATTCAAAAAGGGCAAGAAGGAGGACCCAGGGAACAACAGACCAGTCAACCTCACTTCAATCCCTGGGAAGGTGATGGAACACCTCATTCTGGAGGCCTTCTTTACCCACATGGAAGACAAGAAGGTGATCAGGAGTAGTCAACATGGGTTCACTAAAGATAAGTCATGTTTAACCAACCTGATCGCTTTCTACAATGAAACAACTACCTGGATGGATGAGGGGAGAGCAGTGGATATTTTCTACTTTGACTTCAACAAGGCTTTTGATACTGTCTCATGAAATCCTCATAGTCAAACTCAGGAAATGTGGGTTGGATGAGTGGACAGTTGGATGGATTGAGAACTGGTTGAATGGCAGATCCCAGAGGGTTGTAATCAGTGGTACAGGATGTAGTTGGAGGCCTGTCACTAGTGGTGTCCCCCAGGGTTCAATACTGGGCCCATTGTTGTTCATCAATGTCTTGGATGAAGGGGTATATGCCTCCTCAGCAAGTTCGCTGATGGCACAAAACTGGGAGGAGTGGTCAATACCTCAGAGGGCTGTTCGGCCCTTCAGAGAGACCTTGATAGGTTGAAGAGATGGGCAGAGAAGAACCTTCTGAAATTCAACAAGGCAAATGCAGGGTCCTGAACGTGGGGAAGAATAATCCCATGCACCAGTACAGGCTGACTGATTCTGTGATTCTGTGAAATAGTAAATCAAAGACCCTCATTGGAAATAACTGAAGCTATGAAGTCAGTTTGATATTTTGGAAATTATGTCATCAGAACAGTAGAAAAAACCCCAGGATGCAGGAGACTTTGGCGTATCCTTCACTAATGAAGGCACTTAATATAGTTCAGCCTGCCTTGAACAACACAGAATCAAAAAATGGGTAGGTTGGAAGGGACCACAGTGGGTTATCTGGTCCAACCTCCCTGCTCAAGCAGGGTCATCCTAGAGCACATGGTACAGGACTGCATCCAGATGGTTCTTGAATATCTCCAGTGAGGGACACTCCACAACCTCTCTGGACAATCTGTGCCAGTGCACAGTCACTCGCATAGTAAAGAAGTTCTTCCTCATGTTTAGGTGGAACTTCCTGTGCATCAGTTTCTGCCATTGCCTCTCGTCCTATTGGTTGGCACCACTGAGAAGAGTCTCGTTCCATCTTCTTGGCACCCTCCCTTCAGGTACTTATAGACATTGATGAGGTCCCCTCTCAGTCATCTCTCTCTCAACCCTGAACAGGTCCAGGTCCCTCAGCCTTTCCTCATGATATGGTTTGAAGTTGGCTCCCTGCCAAGTCTCCAAACCTTACCACAAGAAGTCGTCCCCCCCCAAACCTCAGGGAGAAGAGGGAGAAAAACAACCAAGAAAAACCCGAAACGAGAGAGACAGTTATAGTAATATATATATAAATATATTTACACTTATGTTACAGTTATATACAATTGAAATATATATACAATTTCACAAGGGAAAGGGAAGGGGGAAGGGAAAAGGAACAAAACCAAAATAATATATATATATATATCTCCTGATTAATAGCCCAATATCTAGCAACTAAAAGAGTTAGCAAAGAAATATCTCACTACTCTCCTTGGGACAACCGAGAGTCGCTCTGGAACGATCGCCAGCAACCTCCGCCTCCCAAGGTCGACAAGGCCTTACCAGACCTCACTCCCCAACACGACAGACTCAACAGCAGGGAACCTGCACCTCCAAGCTGCCGGAAGGAAAGGGAGCGAAGGCCTTGCCTCCTTTCTTCTTATAGTCTGGCTTACGTAAAAATCGTAGGGAATACTGGGTAAATCTGGGCCCTTCCTTGGTTACAAACTGGTCACCAAGGAAGGCCTAGACCAAACTACCACACCTCATAAGAGAGATGCTCCAGTCCCTTAATCATCTTTGTCACCTGTTGCTCTATTAATGTAATAGAATAATAATACCATCCATCTCTCAGTGGTGGTGTGGCTAAAGAGGTTTTATTCAAATCCGACGCCCTCTTTTATCCCTTGAACTCATGTGACCTTGTGACCAATGAGAATACATGCTTCCACGCATGTCTCCTGGTTTCTCCATTCGGGATGCCTCTCCCACATCCCTGGACATGCCTCCTACATCTCCCTTCTCTCAATTATTTAAGACAGTCACGAAAATAGTGCAAAAACAACAGTGCAAACAACAGAACAATACATTATAAATTACCATAACTTCGCAATGACCCAGCACATCGCTCACTTTGGCTTCTTAACAACTTACACATCTATTGTAAACCTTTTAAAACCTTCTTATATTTCTAAGGGGTAGTGCAACTTGGAAAAATAACTTTATTAACCTAGGGACCTTAGCCCAACTGTGCATTACCTATAGACTTATAACCTTTATTAATCTGAGGGTTTAAATAACTGGGAAATTCAACTTTATTTCAAAAACAGGGTAAATGTAGCAAATTAATTTCTCTTACTGTGACCATGTGGTTGAGGTAGTGTTATTTTTGTGAGGTGTTTAGTGTTTAAGGTGTTTGGTGTTTAAGGTGCTCTATCCAGTCATACAGCTCTTTTATTCATTCACACACACATTCGCTGACGGCCGTTACTCCATTCATCATACACACACTCATGGGTTTTGTATGGACTCTGCATTTTGCCACAGTGGTCATCCTCAAAACGTAAACCTGGAATGTAAACCTTATTACCAAATGGTACACATAACTGTCTTATAAATTCTGTGTTACTTTGGTTCTTGTTGCTGTGATTTTGAACCTAGGTGCAGTCTGACAAATTTGGAAGGAATTCATTTCAGTTCTTTTCCTGTAGACACACGCATAACTCCTCCCCCATGTCACAAGATCCATCGGTTCTGTCCATTCTCCCGAAATCAGATCCCTTATACCCCCTTTTCTGTTTGTTAACATGTCTTTTAGGGTACGATGTGCCCTTTCTACAATGGTTTGCCTGGTGGGTGAGTGTGGAATGCTTGTGGTGTGAGAAATTCCCCAATTTGACAGGAAAGTTCTTTTTTTTTTTTTATATGAAAGTTGGTTTATTGTCAGCCTTGATTTGTTTTGGGGTATTCAGGGTTACTAAGCAACTAAGTCAGTGTCTTATTACATCCTTGACCTTTTCTCCAGTGTGTGCTGTGGCAGTTATGTATTGTGAGTGAGTGTCAACTGTGACGTGTACATATTTTGATGTACCAAAATCGGCTATGTGTGTGATATCTGTTTGCCAAATCTCATTTGTTGTTAACCCTCTGGGGTTAACGCCTTCCTGAGATGGCATGGGTGTTATTTGCTGACAGTCTGGGCACAACATGATTATGTCTTGAGCCTGATTGAGTGTTATTTGAAATTGTCTCTTTAGTGAACGTGTGTTCTGGTGGAAAAGTGAGACAATTTCGCCTGCTCTAAAATTCTAGGGATGGTGTTAAACATCGCTGCTGTGTCTGCTTCCTGGTTCCCTTCTGCTATTGGTCCTGGCATTTCTGTATGTGATCTCGTGTGTATTATGTAAAAGTCAAACTTTCTGTGATTAACAAGAAACCATATAGAAAGCATTTTAAAAAACAATTGAGAGTTGGCAACATCTTGGAGGAATGAGCTCTCGAGACGGGACACTAACCCTGCAGCATAACAGAAATCTGTAACAATATTAACAGGTTGTTCTGAAAGCTTTCCCAAGGCAATACGTATAGCAACCAGTTCCAGAACCTGTACAGAACCTTGGTTCATGGTCTGTACTTCTCGTTCCCATTGTCTTGTATCAGGGTTTACCCATGTCACTACATCTTTTTGGGTCCGCCCAGATGCATCTGTAAAGACCGTTAGGCCTTTCACTGGTTCATGTTTGCATCTGGTTGTGGATTTTAAGGGTAAATTACTGATTTCTGCCCACAGTCTGTGTTTGGGAAAATGAATGGAAATGTCACCGTCAAAGCTTGCCAAGGCAGCCCGGAATCCTGCATCTTCCTTGTCCTTTGTAGCGGGGATGTAGATGGTTGCCGAATCTCTCCCATCCAGCTCCTGTAACCGTCCTCTGCCTTTAATGACAAGCTTGGCAAACATTTCATTAGTAGTCCACACAATTTTAGGCGGTGTGTGGGGCAGAAACAGCCACTCCAAAACTTTCAGTGGATCTTTTTCAGTCTGTTCCCACTGAAACAAAACTGCGAATGGTTGGTACCTGCTGGGTACAAGGGCAAGGCAGATTTGCAGTTCAGGATTTCTCCTTCTGCCTTGCCTGGCTTCTATTGCCTTGGCACAACTGTCTAATGCCTGCTTTGCCTCTGCAGTCAGACCTGCTAGACGTTAGGTCTGAGTCCCCCTTAAGCAGCTCAAATAGAGGGTGTAACTCCTCTGGGGTTATGCCTAAAATAGGTCTTAACCAGTTGATGGCTCCCAGAAGTTTTTGCAGCTCGTGTAAAGTTAAATTGTCTTTTACCTCGAGCTGCAGTGGTTGTGGAGAAATTTCCTGCTGCATGATTTTCCAACCAAGGTAAGTCCAGGGTTGTGATCGCTGGATTTTCTCTGGAGCATCCTGTAACCCTGCATCTTGGACAGCTTTGATTAGAGCAGTAACAACAATTTGCAGTTCATTTTCTGTGGCCGTGGTAATTAATATGTCATCCATGAAGTGGTATATGATGGCTGCGGGAAAATGCCTTCTGATAGGGTGAATAGCGTTTGCCACTACTGTTTGATATATCGTTGGGCTATTTCGCATCCACTGAGGAAGGACAACCCAGTGATACCTCTGCATGGGTTGTGCATTGTTCAAGGCGGGGATAGAAAAGGCAAACCTTAGTGCATCCTCAGGGTGTTGGAAAATGGTGAAAAAGCAGTCTTTTAAGTCAATTACTATTAGTGACCACTCTGCTGGAAGCATAGCAGGTGAAGGAAGTCCAGACTGCAGTGCTCCCATAGGCTCTATGACTGCATTAACTGCTTGTAAGTCCGGCATTATCCTCCACTTCTCACTTTTCTTGGGGATACAGAATATAGGGGTATTCCAGGGACTGACTGTGGGCACAGTATGACTTGCCTCAAGCTGTTTCCTCTCTTGCTCACGAAAGCGGGTGGCAAAGAAGAGGAGGACGGTGAACAGCATGGTGGCAAGCAGTGCAGTACCCATGGCGTGGCCCCAGCCCCGCCCACAACACCCTTGGTACAACTCGGTCCATTCCCCGCTGCTTAGGTACTTGTGGGATGTTGTTGCTAAGAGTCTCCAAGGGCAATTCCTTTGAAAGTGGTCAGGGACACCACATCTAAAGCAACTCGCTCTGGGTCTGACCCCTTCCTGCACTCTTAGCTGGGCTCTTAGGGTTGTAGTTAGAGGCAGACTGGTGCTCCATGGAGCCAACTCCTTGGTGGGGTCGAACCAGCTCAGCAATGCTACAGCTCTCCCTTTTAGGAAGGGCCTACAAATCTCTTTTACGGTCTGGGTTCGCATTCTCGAAAGCCAGTTGCCTATAAAGCATCTCTCTGGTTTCATTGTACTCAACCTGCCTGTTTAAAGTAGATTGCAGTCGATCTAGGGATTGTGAAAATGGTTCAGTAGAACCTTGTAATACTTTTGTGAATGACAGGTTGCTATCCTGGTCTGTAGTGGGAAGCTTTCTCATGGCTTTCAGGGTTTGTTTGGCTATTACTTCGTACACCTCCCGGGGATAGGTTGACTGGGCATCTACTGTGGTGTAATTGCCCCCCCGGTTAATTGGTTTGTGGTTATGCCTACTTGGGTGTTGGTTGCATACGTAGCACAATTCTCCCGGTAGTCAGTTAACCAGACTGTATACTGAGTGTTAGTAAGAACTAATTTCATTAGGTTCTTCCAGTCATGTGGGGTGAAGAAATAGGTGGAACTCAACATCTCCAGATATGCGAACGTATTGGTCGAGGACACGCCAGTATCTCTTACCAATTGCCTCAATTCCTTTGTCACCTCATATGGCAGAGGTTGGAATTGAGGGGGCTGACGTTGGCAAAAAATGACTGGGCATGCATGGATAACCTGCAAATCTCCCACTTGAAACGCCTCTTCTTGACACTGCTCCCAGTTGTCAACTGACCTTCCCTCGTTTGCCCCCTTACCCCTCCAGGTGGAACCAACCCTGGTCCCTCCTCCTCATCCTCCCATGCCTCCCCCCTTGTGGCCCTAGTAAACCCGGTTTCCTGTGGGGGGGTGGTGGTGGATGATGGACGCGGTGATGGGAAGGGGTCCTCCCCCCCCCCCCATGCCTACGACTTGAGCAAGGTGGCACTGGGGCCGGAAGAGACAGGTTGATTTCCAGTCCGTTTGGTGCACAAGATGGCGACGCCCATGCCGGTGCACGTGGTTGCTGTTCATCCACAGCGAGAGGTGGCAAATAGGTTGGGTTCCCCCCCTCATCACTGCAACAGAGCCCCATACGCTGATCCCATGGGCTGGGATCCCGCATTACAGGCTCCGTTCCCTCCCTGTGACCTGTGCTCTCGTGGTTGCTAGCATCTGACCCGTAGCTTAACTCACGAATGTTTCTCTCCCCTTCCGGTAAACCCCGTGCGTTTGTGTATCTACGCGTGGGATTCGGGCTGCGATTAGTAGCCTGGGTGGGGGTTTGTGTGTTAGTGTGGGATGATTGTTCCGTTCGCTCGTGTGCTTTATGGAGGGCAAACATTATCACTGTGTAAGTTGGAATTATGTTATCGGCTTGGCGATCACCTGCCTTGGCCCTTTGGTTCAGGATGTGTCCCAGTCTTTCCCATGTGTCTATATGTAACACTTCCATTAGTGACAGTGTGGGAAGTACAGACCTGATAAACGTCACTAATTCTGTTAATTCTGCTCTTGGAGTTTGGATATGGTATGATCTTATGTGATAAATAAATAATTGTGATTCGTGAAACAAATGGATGATTACATAAAAATAAAACAAACGGATTGTAAAACTTAATTACACCCCCATAAAGAAATAAAACAGATCCTTACAAGGTCAAGGGGCCCTAAAACCTCCCTACTATCCTAAGAATAAAATATGGTAGAACTTTAAATCTTTTAGGTACCTGTTCGTCCAAGAATGCATGAATTATGACCGGTTGTAGAGATAACCATTTAGCTTTAACTGTAAGAAAACCCATATATTAAATGCTTATATGTATATGATATAAGTAATATGCATGAAGTAGTTAAGATAAATGCCAAATGTACACTGCAGTGTGTGTGCAGATTTGGGAAATTTGTCCCCATTTCTGTCACCCAGTCGGCTACTTACTTTTACCATATAATAAACTCCTATTAAAAAACTTATAGAAACAAGACTTTGTTTATCACATCTTAGCAACAGAATTAATGCTTCAGTAGAGAAAAAGTTTCCCATGTTTGTTTACCTTGCTCTGGCCGCTGTGATTCACGTGCTTGGGGGGTGCTTTGTCTAGCAGCGGCTGAGTTTACTTTCGGTTTCTGGTTCAGCTGCTCTCTCGCGGTTTTTTTCTCCCCTCGTTCCTGGGGGCGTTCGTTGCTGTCCGGGTCCCTGTAACGGCTTCTCCAGCGACTGCGGGCGGCGGGGGGTCCTCCCAGCGTCTGGTGGCGTTGTCCAGCAGTGCGGGGACTGCGTCCCATGACAGCGCTGTTACGGTCCCAGCGGCGATTCCGTTCGACGCGTGGGGATCGCGGTAGGCGGCTTCAGGCATTCGCAGGTTGGCAAAAAGTGGCGGCGGTGGGCACATATTCTAGAACTCCTGTATTCTAGAATTAATACGTTTCCGGAGTTACCGAATTTTCCCTGATGCAGGGAGTTCTAATTTTTCCTAATGTAGGTCCTATGGTCCCACGTTCGGGTTCGCCACGTGTTGCTCTATTAATGTAATAGAATAATGTAGTCCATCTCTCAGCAGTGGTGTGGCTAAAGAGGCTTTATTCAAATTCGGCGCCCCCTTTTATCCCTTGAACTCACGTGACCTTGCGACCAATGAGAATACATGGTTCCACACGTCTCCTGGCTTCTCTGTCCGGGATGCCTCTCCTGCATCCCTGGACATGCCTTCTACAGTCACCTTCTGCTGGATCTGTTCCAGAAGCTCCATGTCTCTTGTACTGTGGAGCCTGGAACTGGACACAGTGCTCCAGATGCATCCACACTAGGGTTGAGTAGAGTGGCAGAATCACCTCCCTCAACCTGCTAGCAATGCTCTTCCTAATGCACCCCATGATTCTGTGTGGGGAGGGACCAGGCAGTAGCAAGGATGACCAACTGCTGGAGAACACAGAGATGCTGGGGGTCTGCCACTTCACCAGCCAGACTGCCTTCCTCCAAGCCCCTACCAATGGTCATCATAACCCTGCAGGGAACTTGAGCAGTGGTGACCACCTGACAGAAAGCTATGTCCTCTGTGTCCCCCATGGTATTAGTGCCCACTGGGACTGATGCAGCTACCCAGAGATCCCATGGGAACATGCAGGCATCCAGGTCTCTGGTTGCAGGGTGTGCCCAAAGTTTTTGCTGTTGTCTGAGGGCAGTATTTAGAACTGCTCAGCTTTGTGGTTGAGCTTTATGAGGAAGTGTATAGGTTGAGAAGCATCCAGGAGTCTGAGAAGGTGAAACCATACTTTGCCCTTACTGGAACAGAAATGTCAACTAGGCGTAACACATGACAAGGGGGAATCCTGCATCCTTTCTCCAAGAGGCAGAAGGCAGTGACTTGAGGAATAGAAGTGAATGAAAACAAGTGTCTGCTTGGGTCAGCAAGAGAAGCTCCTCCTTGTCTACCTTACCTTTCCAGGTACCCTTGCACAACATATATGAGGTTCTGGAATTGGAAGGATAGCAAAATGATGAGGTGGATGACAGTCCATCTAGGCTAGAGGAGTCCCCAAGGTCAGGTCAGCCAATCCCCCACATCGTGACCACCTCAATGACAAAAAACAAGGAGTGGGTTATTGTTGTAGGTTAATCCCTTCTGAGAGGAACAGAGGGCTTGATCTGCTGACCAGACCTACCATTTAAGGAAGTTTACTGCCTCCCTGGGGCTCGGGTTAAAGATGTTAACAGGAAACTTCCTAACCTAGTGCTTCCCTGACAGAGTCTCCACAAAGGCAATCTGGAAAACATACTGACAAAAATTATATCTCCTTAACTGAAGTCCCAAGACATCCCTGATAAAGCTCAACTGGAGACCTCCTTGATGGGGAGTAGTTGTCAGGAAAAAGAAACTGTGATGATGAACTGACCTTCCAGAAAAACAGGAGTCAGCAATGACTATTCCAGGAACCAACGTCCTATGCCCATGTATGTATCTATGCCAAAAAGGTATAAAAAAGTAACTCACTACCTATCCAAAATGAACTTCTCTGCCTGAGAGCTCCTGGACAGACTGGATCTTTTCTGGAGACACCTGGTTGACTCTGGACTCCATGACACAGATTATCTTTGAAGTGAGATTTTTTTCCATCATCCTACTCCTGGGAGCAGTTTGGTGAATGTCATACTGGTAACACCTCACACAATATATTTATAGGCACACACACAGGTAAACGTTCATAAGTATATACTTATTTCATTAGTTAGAATTCTGTAATATATATATATATATTTGTTTTACTCTTGTAATATATATACTTGATTTCCTGGTGGCAATTTTGTAGTGACTTGTAGTATATATTTGGTTTTACTAATAATAGTTCTTTTGTAATTTGTATTATAGAAATTCTCAGAAAACCCGGACCTCTATGTCGTTGTGTATTGCAGAATCTTGAGAACCCCACATTAATGATCTTTATACATCTGTGGATTGGGGAAACCTCATAGGTGTCACAGGCAGAATGGAAGTTTCAGACAAGGTTTAATCAAGGAGATGCTCACATTGAGTCACAAGGTTCAGAAAGGACCCCTTTGCTTTCCAAACTCCTTTTCAGAGAAGAGTCTAGGTGCAACTGGATCCAATCCTAGTCCCAAACTTGGTCAATGGTTTATGTCTAAAGGATTATATCAATTATATGACTTTGTCCCCCAGGATTACGGATAGCAAAATAAATATATTTATATGAATAAAATAAATTATTTATTTTAATTGATGATGATAACGATTATATTCAAAGATTTTAATCAGATTTATTACACAGTATAGACAGTTATAACTACTATTTTTTAAAACAATATTGAAGCAGGGATATTAAAACTAGCAAAACAATTATTAAGTAGAGAAAGATGTTACTCACCCAGACCAACAACTGTGAGCAAATCTCTTTCAGTCAGCCTTGAGGAGTAACCTTGAGGGACGTCCCCATTCAAGGGAGGAATCTCCACACACTCAAAAAAGGGGTATGTTAGAACCTGCTGTTAAAAAGTGGGACTGGGCTTTTATAGTATAAAGTGATTGACTGTCAGTCATATGTCTCCAGACCAGCTGTGTCAGTTGAGCAACCTTTAGCTCAGCAGCTTTAAATGTTATCAGTGCTATCACTTGTTGGTTCCTTTATCAGGAACTTTGCCACATCCTCAGCAGTGCCAGTTTCTGTCAGGAAACATTGTTCTTCACACCCTCAGAATGTTTAACTTTGGGATTGATGAGTCAGGTTGGTCTCAGCATTCTTCAACACCAAAAGCAGCATGAATCTCCTTTTGCAAATAGGGTAAAGTTTGGACTGGTTTACCTCCACTTAGGCAGAGCATTCTGCTGTAATAGGTCATGACCGTGACCGATACTGTCCCTCACATTGGACTTTGGAAGCAAGGTCAGACTACCCAGGTGAATTACAGAGGTACTGTTTGCCACTGTAGGGAGAAAATTCATATGACCAAAGCTCAATTGGAGTTGAAACAGTCCAGTACTGTGGTGGATAATAAACAAGTCTTTTTTAAGTATGTTAACAGTAAAAGGAGGACTAAAGAAAACATTGGTCCATTACTTGATGAGGTAGGTCACATCACAAAGAGGGATGAAAATGAAGCAGAGACATTTAATGTCTTCTTCACCTCTGCCTTTAATACCAGTGTTGGGCCCTGGGACCCCCCAGAGCCCTGGGTAGGAGGACTGTGACTGGGGGAGTGATAAACTCCCAGTTGACTTTGAACTTGTACAGAATTTGCTGCTGCAACTGAATACACGTAAGTCTATGGGGCCCAATGGGATTCATCCCAGGGTACTGAAAGAGTTGGCTGATGTTATGATGAGACCTCTCTCAGTTATTTATCAACAACCTTGAAAGCTAAAAAATGTTATTCCAATTTTAAAGGATGGCAAGAAAGGAGACCCCATTCAGTCTCATTTTGGTGCCTAGTAAAATTATGGAGAAGATTGTTCTGGTAGTTATTAAATAACACTTGAAAAACAATGTAGTCATTAGTCAAAGCCAACATGGGTTTATGAATGGAAACTTGTACCTTACTTAATATCTTTTTATGACAAGTTACCCACCTAGTAGATGAAAGAAAGACAGTGGATGTAGTTAGTTTTTTATATTTTGGCAAAACTTTTGATACTGTCTTTCACAGTATTCTGGACAAAATGTCCAGCATACAGCTAGATATGTGCACAATATGATGAGTGAACAATTGACTGAAGGGTCAGGCTCAAAGAGTTGTAGCAGTAACTAGTGATGTTCCCCAGGGCTCAATTTTAGGCCCAGTTATCTTCAATGTTTTTATCAATGACCTAGTGTCATGGATGAGTGGAATGCACCTCACTCAAAAGGGAGCAGAAACAATATATTTTCTTGAGGTAAAAGAATAATTTGAAAGAGTTCAAGAAATTCGATGGAATTTAACAAAGTTTAACAGTAGTTTGACAAGGTTCAATAAGTTTGATGGCGAGGTTCACCTTATTAATCCCTCCATAGAAGAAATATAGACAGGAAAATTGAGTTAGAATCGAGTTAGAGTGATTCACACAGAGACTGGAGATGCAAAGACTAAGGAGAACCCTCCCATTGAGTCACAAGGTTCAGAGTGGACCCTCTGGCTTTCTAAACTCCTTTTGGAGCCTAGGTGCAGCTGGATCCAATCTTAGTCTCAGACTTGGTCAATGGTTTATGTCTAATGGAATTATCCATACAATGTTTATAATAATATTGAGTAACTACAGGGATTAGTAATGTTTCATAGTATTAATTCAGCATGCTATCAGTCACCAATATGTCACAGGTAAGGGATCTCTCCGCCTTGGGTGAGGAAGGGTCTCTTGGTCTCAGGTAAGGAATCTCTAACCTTACGAGGCATCCCTGATCAAGGGGAGAGTCAACTGGTGTGCAGTCCAGCTGCAATTCAAGGACAGCTCAAATTGGGCCCATCCTGATGGTAATATTTATAGGGTGAAATAGTTGGCTGCTAGTCAATAGTATAGACAAGATATATGTCTTCATTTTAACTCTGGAATCTTATTTTGTACTTTGGTTATCTTGCATTTTTGGGTTCGCCTTCACTCCCTTGTCCATGAGGCAGGGGTTTTCCAGTTCACTAGTTCATTCCAAGGACCTGAGGCCTGTTGCTCTGCCTCAGTTTAATGTTTTGCTAAGGAGAGTGAGTTATGAAGAAGACCAAACTCCTCCCTCTAAGCAATTGTAAATTCGAAATTAAGAGGCTCCAATTGAGGAAGTATGGAGAAAGAAAAAGTAACAACCCTTTATTAAAGGATATATGTGTATTGGCAGAACAACAAAAGAACATAAAAACAACCAAACAATAATCCTGTATCAAAAAGTCCCCTTCAAAAAGGAAACAGTTCAATGCTTCCTGTCCTTTGGGGCAATTCTAACCATGATCAGAAGGGGGCGCTGTTGGATCACCAGAGGAGCAGAACCTGCAGTGGTGGTCATCAGGGGGTGCTGTTGGGCTCCATACACCTTGCCTGAGTTAAGGCAACAGTGAAGTACCTCCAGTTTCCGAGGAGCGAAGAAAAAAAAAACTCATCACCCCTCCCCACAGTCTTAGGAGGGCCATCAACTTGGAATGCAGGCCTGCTAGTTAGTTCTTTTGTGTGAGTCAATTACCCTAGGCAAACCCCTTCCCCCTCCCTCATTCAACATCTTTCTTTTACAGCGAGGCAGGGGAAAGAAAAATTCTCTACTTGGTTTTTTATAACCAGTAAACCTATAACATGCTCCTTAGTCAGCCTGAATCAAAGTACAACTAGGAGTCAAGTGTATCCCTCACATCTGGACAGAGAAGTTGGGTGCACACTAAGTAAATTTACCAACAATATTAAATTAGGAGGAACTGTTGCTTGCTTTGAGAGTAGAGGCCTTACAGACAGATCTTGATATAATAGAATGTTGGACAATCATAGAATCATAGAATGGTTAGGGTTGGAAGGGACCTTAGAGATCATCTAGTTCCAAACCCCCTGCCATGGGCAGGGGCACCTTCCACTAGACCAGGTTACTCAGAGTCCCATCTAACTTGATCTTGAACACCTCCAGGGATGGGGGAGTCCACAACCTCTCTGGGCAATTTGGTCCAGTGCCTTACCACTCTTACCGTAAAGAATTTCTTCCTAATATCTAATCTAAACCTATCCTCCTTCAACTTAAGGTTATTCCCCCTCTTCCTATCACTACATGTCCTTGTGAAAAGTCCCTCTCCAGCTCTCTTGTAGCCCCCCTTTAGGTATTGGAAGGCTGCTCTAAGACCGTGAGAAATTGAGACTGTTAAGAGTTAATGACTCAACACATTCCTATGTGTGAGGACACCAGGATGCTTTGTTGAAGCCCACTTCACTTGGAGGAGGAGGTGAACTTTTGGGTGTATAATGGATAACCTCTGATCTAAGATAGAGGGATGAATGGTGGACTATGAGAAAAGAGACAGGATACTGTGGAGACAGGATGGGGACTCTTGTCATGCTAAATTGTTCTCCCTTAAGCAAACCACTGGGTTGTAAAACTCCCCCTCCTCCCTTGGGAAAATCTGAAAGGGCAGTTGTCATGTCTTGGAATGTGCCATAAACCATTAAAGACTCCCAAAACACCCCCAGACTCATTTTCTGAAGGCCTTCCACCAGAGTAAAGCCCCCCCGTTTCAAAGGGGAGGCGCCAAGGCTTTCCAGTAAAAATCTGAATGTTTATAAACCCACTGGACTTTGGATTTCATGGGTTTCTTCCCCCCCTCACCCCCAACAGAGCAAGACCAAGGGACAACTAAAGTGCAACAATCAAACCTCACATATCTACGGAAAGGTGAGATATTCACACTTATCCTTTCTCTTTCTTTCTTTTTTGTTATACATGTCCTTGGGTGATATTTTTATGCTTTCATATTCAATGTTTTCATATTGTTATATCACCATTAATAATAATAACCAAAACGGCTACATACCTGATTTCCTTTGCAACCAAATTGCCTAAAATAAACCCTGTATATATATATTTTCAAACATTGATAATTTAGTGTCATGGAATCACAGAATCACAGAATTAACTAGGTTGAAAAAGAACTCTGAGATCATTTGTAGCAAGTCAGCGTGAGAACAAGAAAGAAGAAAATCAGAAAGGCCTGGGAAATGTCTAGATGACCTTGTATTGTTTTATCTAAAGCCTTGATTTACTGTCCTTGTATTGTTTTATCTAAAGCCTTGATTTACTGTCCAGGGAATGGAACTGAGCTCTCAGTTTGCAATTTACCATGCAGGGGGTGCGTACAAAGGTAACTTGAAACTCCAAGGTCTGTGTGTGTGGTGTCTGTGTAGCCTGCCAGCCTGCAAAGTGTGATTGATGTGTGGCTTGCAGTTGTGTTCTGCCTTGATTTGCTTAACCACTCCCAGTTGAAAGTGAATGATATAAAAACCCTGGATCTTTAGCAATTTCTGTCCATCAAACCAGAGGTCCGTGTGTCATTCCATCACAAATGGCACCCGAACAAGGCTAAATCATCGCATACAGCGCTCCGTGGAGGAAACTGCAGTCAAACTGGGTCGGTCATTTACGCGCTCTGTCCTGTTTTGGGATCATCACCCATCGTCGCCACAGAGGTGAGCAACTGCAGAACTATGGGTCAGTCAGTGTCAAAGGAACATAAGTTATATGCAGAAATTTTGCATCGCATTTTAAAAGAACAGGGGTCTGCTGTTAAAACGGCCGATGTGGTCAATTTGTTTGTATGGGTTAGAGGTTCTTGTCCCTGGTTCCCTAAACATGGTTCTTATGAGACTGCATTATGGGCTAAGATTGGTGAGGAGTTTTGAACAAAAGTTGACTTAACTTTGGATATCCCAACCAAAGTTGTAGTTGCTTGGAAAGCTGTGTATACAGCTTTAAGAGGTGTGGAACAGACAGACACCATTTCGCTGACTGCTGATCCTCACCGTTTATGGACGAATCCTCTGAGGGTAATAAAATACTTGACCACCTGTTGACAGTGACTGATGAGCTTAATGAGTCCTTTGATCCAGATCCTGCAACCCCTGAAAAAGAAATGACATTATATCCCCTCAAACAGGCGGAAACCTTAGTGGATTCTGCTCCAACAGCAGAGGAAATTTTGCAACCTCAATATAATTGATCTCAGTCTCTGGTATCCACGTCACCGCACACGGTGCCAGCGGCACTGGCACATCGCCCAGAGGCTAATGTGGATTCCTATATTTTGGAGGACTGTAAATTGGTTGCTTTGAAATGAGGGGATGTTGAACTGTTGAATGCTATGCCGGTGGTGTGTAAGCCACGCCACCTGCCTGAGTTAGAGTGTCTTTCTTATGAAGTTGTAAAAGAGGTTCATAAATCCATAAAAGAGTATGTATTGCAGTCATCGTATACACTGGGGTTGATTGCGGCTATTGGAGATTCATACGTTATGACCCCGTCTGACTGGAAAGGTTTTTTACGTTTGATCTTGTCCACCGTGCAGTTCACGGTGTGGACCGCTGAATATCGTGAACTGGTCAATGCTCAAGTTCGGGACAATGTAGCAAGCGGGAGGGCTATAGGTCATGATGAACTACTGAGTGAGGGGCAATATCTTATTGCAACAACATAAGTCATACTGCCACCGTTTGTTTTCACTCAAGCTACTGATCTGACCATGAAAGCCCTTAGGAAAGTCCCAGACACCAGAAACAGAGAACCATCATTTGCAACTGTTAAACAGGGACCACAGGAACCTTACATGTCGTTCATCGATTGATTGCAGACTGCAATTTCGCGGCAGATAGGTAATGATGCAGCGGTTTCAGTGTTGTGTTTTCAGTTAGCAATTGACAATGCAAATTCAGATTGTCAAAAAACTTTGGTGCCTTTAAGAAATCGGATCAAGCCAGTTGCTGAACTTATCATGGCTTGTCAACATGTGGACTCAGAATCTTTTAAAACTTCCCTGTTAACGACTGCACTAGCTGAACAGCTGGTTGTAGCCTGGGCTGCTATTTGCTGTTATCAGTGTAATCAAGAAGGACATTTTAAAAGAGACTGCCCCTTGGGGAATAAAAAGGGGGGCATCCCCCTCTCCCGCCCGTGTTCTAGATGTGTCAAAGGATTTCATTGGGCAAATCAGTGCCGATCCAAATTTACTAATGATGGTAAACCCCTTTCAGGAAACTCCAAGGGGGACATGTGACCCGGTGCCCTGAAACAAAACAGGGTCTCACCTGTCGCGAATCAACAGAGCACGGAACTTCACATCTCATGGCCCTCAGACAAACAGGGTATACGCAGCCTCCAACCTGCCACCTCAGGAAGCACCGGGCTGGATATGGCCCTTGCCACAGGAATAAACATACAGAATGATGCTGTTGTTATAGCAGGAACGGGTGTTTATGGCCCTTTGCCTGACAGTACGTGTGACCTTCTTTTAGGTCACTCATCTACCAGTAAAAGTGATCTTTTTATTATTCCTGGACTTATTGATTCTGACTACAAAGGTGAAATTAAAATAATGCTGTGGACTCCAAGTCCCCTGTGTGACATACCACAAAGGGAGAGAATAGCACAGTTGTTGTTATTGCCTTATGTGAAGCAGCACAAAGATCATCAGACAGAGAGAACGGGAGGTTTTGGAAGTACTAATACACTGCAGATCTATTGGTCGACTTTAATCTCAGATGGCCAGCTGTTGTTAAAATTGCAAATAGAAGACAGGTACTTTACTGGTCTAGTGGACACTGGGGAAGATGTCTCCATCATTAATGCTAAAGATTGGCCTCCTTATTGGGAGCTTGAAATTCCACAAGCAGCAGTTACAGGAGTTGGTGGCATGCAGGTTCCGCATCAGAGCAAGGCAGCGTTATCTGTTATAGGGCCAGACGGACAACGGGGAACTCTCCATCCCTATGTTCTGTCCCTTCCATGTACTCTATGGGGGAGAGACATACTCAAACAGTGGAATTTACAGTTAATCACGCAAGTGGATTCAAAGCAGGATTTTTCTCAGAGGCCACTGTGCAACAACCGTGGTTCAAATTAGCCTGGAAAACAGACACTCTGGTTTGGATGGACCAGTGGCCTTTGAAATCAGAGTGGCTAGAATGGGCACAGAAATTAGTACAAGAGCAATTAGAAACAGGACATACTGTTCCTTCTAACAGTCCCTGGAAGACACCTATATTTGTAATCCTGAAAAAGTCAGGAAAATGGAGATTATTGCAAAAGTTTTCCCCCTGGAGTTAAAAAAAATGGTAACCCCCGAGGGGGTGGTGTCACTTGATGTGGACCCAATGAGTGCTCCTGCAAAATATAAACATATCACAAGCAGACCGGAAAAGAAGGGTAGTTGTGGTTGTTGAAGAAGGTGGTCATGTTGTAAAGCCACGAGGAGAGGGGGCAGGAACCCCACTGGGGGGTTGCAGAAACTTGGAACAGTGTTAGACTGGGCCAAGTATCTGTAGCTAGAAAGCTGAAGGAGTTTTCTCCACTGTGAGTGGGCAGCAGGAGATACTAAAAGCAACAGCAGAGCAGCAGTGGACGGAGAACAGTGGCAGAGAGCCAGAAGGAGATAAGGAGCAGCAAAACAAGCATGCAGCTAAGCAGAGAGACACAGAGAGATGTCTGAGAGACCCGGTACAGAGCAGAGAAAGTTCTACAGAGAGTTTTGGGGTAAGAACTGAACCAAACCCCCCAAAACCCTTTTGAGACCCCTCCTAAGTGGAGGCAGTGGACTCCTACTGGATGGAAGTCCTAAAATGCAGCATGCACCGGAGAGAGGAACTAAGAAGCTCAAGATGTCCCGGAGCTGGACCGGGACCACCAGATGGAATGCGGAGGAGATGACCTTGCCTCCCCCCGCTACTGCCAAGCTAACATCCTGAGACAGAGCACAGGAACTCTGGTAGAACTCTTGAGGCAAAGATTTTCAAGTGAAAACCAATGTGAGAACAAGAAAGAAGAAAATCAGAAAGGCCTGGGAAATGTCTAGATGACCTTGTATTGTTTTATCTAAAGCCTTGATTTACTGTCCAGGGAATGGAGTTGAGCTCTTGGTTTGCAATTTACCATGCAGGGGGTGCGCACAAGGGTAACTTGAAACTCCAAGGTCTGTGTGTGTGGTGTCTGTGTAGTCGGCCGATCTGTGAAGTGTGATTGATGTGTGGTTTGCAACTGTGTTCTGCCTTGATTTGTTTAACCTCTCCCAGTTGAAAGTGAATGATATAAAAACCCTGGATCTTTAGCAATAAAGTGATTTCTGTCCATCAAACCAGAGGTCCATGTGTCATTCCATCACAATCCTTGAGTCCAATCTATGACCTAACACCACCTTGTCAACTAGACCATGGCACTAAGTGCCACATCCAGTCTTTTCTTAAACACCTCCGAGGACAATGACTGCACCACCTCCCCGGGCAACCCATTCCAATGCCCAATCACTCTTTCTGTGAAGAATTTCTTCTTAATGTCTAACCTAAACCTCCCCTGGTGCAGCTTAAGACTGTATCCTCTTGTCCTATTGCTAGTTGCCTGGGAGAAGAGGACCCCCACCTCACTACAACCTCCTTTCAGGTAGTTGTGTCACCAAACGGGATGAAAGAAACTTATCCAGCACCAATTTGTGTAGGGGACGTGTTTTAGGGATGATGGAAGGGGCATCCTGGGAGATGAAGTCCCAAATGTACTCCTGCAAACATGGGCATTGGAGTACCTCATGGTTATTGGTTAAGAGAATCACATGTTTTTTCAAAGTGCATATAAAAGGTGTTGTTTGCTTCCAATAAACGGATTTGGTTGTTTGAACCCTCAACCAACCGGGTCATGTGGGCTTATTATTTATTATATTAATGTCATGGTTTGACTGTGGGTCAGATTTCAAAACTCTCATAAATTTGTTAAAGGGTGAGAGAAGCTCAGCACAGGCAGAACAAACTCGGCATGGGTAATAATATTAAAATTTATTGCTAACAGAATAGAAACTATAGAAACTAAAGAGCAAATAAATACACAGTATTAATACAATTTCTACCACCCCTCAGTCTCCTCCCACATCAGTCCAGGAGAAGAACCTTCAGGGCAATAGCTAAAGTCTCTCTCTCTCTCATTAGGGTACGAGGGCTTTCTCTGCACTCCCCACTAACCACTCGGTTTCCACCACGGGCTCTTCTATGGGCTGCAGGGGGACAACCTGCCTCACCATAGTCTTCATCCATGGATTACAGAGAGTTAAAGCTCTAAGTCTTTTTTTTCCCTGTTCTGTCGAGATCCCTCCCAGGGGGTAAGGTTTGGGGACTCCTCCAATTCAGGTCCATTATTATCCCCGGGTTGCAGGGTTCTGGGTTTCTGCTCAGCCTGTTATACCCTGATAACTTTCATTAAAGTTCTTACCCAGAAAAGCCTGCTCGGTTTGGCTTCTCTCTCTCTCTGAGTTGCAGGCAACAACTTGACTGCAACGTGGCAGGGGGAGGGGCCACCCCCTGCGTTCCCCAGTCTGGTTGCCCTGGTCCAAACTTCACGCAGGGCGCCTCCAGGTCCCCTCAGCCCGTCTCTCTCTAACTGCTTCAGTTTGTGTTGCTGCTGTTGCTGCGGGTCAGCAGGGGTTTCTCTGCCCTGAGTCAGCAGCTGCCTCTCTGGGCAGCTTTCTTCTCGCTCTCTGGAATTCTGATCTCTGCTTCCTGTCTTTGGCCAGCAGCCCAGTCTCAGTTCGAGTTGCCCCCTCCCCCTGCCATGGCGGGGGAGGTGGCAGCAAGACTGCTTGAAGTTTCTCTCTCCTCTGCCTGGAATTCTTTCTGCTCTGCTTCACGATCATCGCTGATGCCCCCCCCTGCTCACAGGGGGGAAACGGTGAGGAACTGCCACGGCCCTGGCCATAGCACCAGGGCCGTGGGGTGCCCGGGGCACCCCCAAACTCAGAGACTTCCCTCGGTTACTTCATGACTTCTAATTCTGTCTGCCCAACCCATGCCTTCTTTTCCGGTCTATAAAATATGCTAATTTAGCAGAGGCGTAACCTAGTTTTTCCATTGGCTCTGCATCAGGAAATGTCACCCCTGGGGACAGGACCAGTCAAACCACAACAATTAATAAATACCACATCTGGGGCCTGAAATGGGACCTTCCCTGTAGCAGGGATGAATAGAGACTGCATTGCATCAAGGAAAAACTGCTGTAGCGTTCAGGACTAGCTTGTTTTAAAGCTGAGGAATGCTTTCTGGAAAAAAGCAAAGACATGGATAAAAGCATCGGGAGACCAGCGCAGAAGGCGGCGGGAGGACGCAAAGCAGCGAACTGTTGAATAGAGCTCTGAAAACTAAAAGTGCACGCACAAAGGGAGAAAAAAAGCAGTGAAGAAAAAAGTGGCAAAGAAGAGACGCCGAGAAAAAAAGCGGCAAAGAACAAGGTAGGAAGAGGGCATGGGGAATTCAGTTTCCTGGGAAATAGAAAAAGATGCAGAAGCTGTGTGTCTCTTGCTAAGGCAGTACCCCACCGAGATCACACATGCAAATGTAATAGAACTGCTGCAATGGATAAAAATCATTGTGCCAGGGCTTCCGCTGGTCGGAGCCTTAAATGTAACCACCTGGCAAAAAATCGGGAGGACGATGAGAGAAAGGTCAATGTTCAACGATGTGGAAGCTTTCAGATGTTTACCGACTTGGACGCAAGTTATGAATGCCCTGCAAATGGCTCAGAGAAAGCAGAACCCCTCCATAGACTCAAACACCCCTTTTTCCTGCACCCCCAACCAATACTGTTAGGCATAACCATTCCCCAGAGATCGAGAACAGACACAGGAGTGGGAGGGGGGGATCGTGTGCAACTCAAGAGGACCTAACAATAGGCTTGGGTTGGACTTTGCATGGGCAGGAACAGGGGGAAGGCAATGTAAGTTATGGTGAGAGTCTCGGTTTTGGCACGTGCGCGAGCTGTGGTGAAGGGGTGAGAATTTTAAACCACGAATCCAGTACACAGGGGCAGTTTATGAATTCTCACTGCGACGTGGGGGAGGGGATCCCAGATAACTCACCCCCCTTAGTCGCTGATGAGCTGTGACCTCGTGACGAGAGAAGCGTGCCATGGGTGCAACCATCTTGCGTGCGAAAGGGACCGGAACTTGGGTCATCTTGTCCAAACCGTGTGAACGGGGAGGGTTTGCCTTTTCTGTCACGGTGGACATCTTCTGGCATGCCGCTACCGGGAGTTGAGTGTGTTGATGCAGTGGGTTGTGAGGCATCAGAGGATGAAGGGGAGGAATCAGTTGTGGTTCCTCTAGGCGAGGGCGAGTGTGCAAGCGTGGGGTTGGCAGTAAACCGGTGGGAAAGGTGTCGCAAGGAAGCAATGTGGATGGGAGACTGGAAAGTTATTAATGCATGCCCAGTCATATACCGGCCGTGGCACAACCCTCAGTTCCAAAGTTTACCCTATGAGGTGACGAAGGAATTAAGGCAAATTGTGAAAGAGAGTGGCAGTTCCTCGTCTCATACGTTCTCGTATTTGGAGACACTGAGTACTACTTATGTATTTACTCCTCATGATTGGAAGACACTGTTAAAGATGGTTTTAACAACAACCCAGTAGAGTGTCTGGTTAACTGACTCAGGCGGTTTGCAGGCAGGTATGACTTGTAAGCATTTGGCGGGGGAGGGAGCCTACATGGCAGCCGAATCCCAGTTCAGGTATCCTTGGGAGATATATGAGGTGATCACGAAAATGGCTTTAAGGGTGATAAGGAGGCTTCCTAACACGGACAGACAGTCGTGCAGCGCAAGGACAGAGTGCTACCCCTGCACCCGCTGCCTCTGTGCTTCTTGGGGGGTCCGCTGGACCTGTTGTGCTCTGCAGAAGCGGTGCGGGTTTTAAAAAGGCACTGACAGCAGTGTTTATCTGTAGTGATGGCGTGAAGTTCAAAGAGACACCAGTGGTGGTTGAAAGTCAGCATGGGGCTTGCACAAATTCGTGGCGCAGGATGCGGCAGCGGTACTAAAATGATGTGACCGCAGAGAGATGGGTCATGCGCAAGGTTTGCAGCGCATGTAGGCATCTGCGGAGGGTACGCGCTGAAGCGGCAGCCGTGATGGAACCGAGACTGGACCGGAGTCGCCCGAAACCAAGACGGGGGCTACCCCTCCTTTCGCAATGGAGTACTGGAACCGTGCCGAACCAGAGCAGCGTGAACTGCGAGCAAACGGCTTGCCCAGTTAATCCCCTTTTACAACATGTCACCAGCTGGGGAGAGGGAAAGGGGCTTGGGGGCTTTCAGGAGCACAGGTGAACCTCAAATATTCTGGGCAAAAACTATTTCTGTGGCACAACCAATTATGACTTGTCACATAGATGGACGCAAATTCAAAGGTTTGGTGGACACAGGAGCAGATGTTACTATTGTAAAAGACACTGACTGGCCAACTGACTGGCCCACTGTATTTCCTGCTTCCACTATCCAAGGGGTTGGAGGTATGCAGAGGCCTAGGAAGAGTGCACAAATGCTTACAGTGTTGGGACCAGAGGGTCAGGTTGCCAAGATAGCTCCTTTTGTTGCTCCTATCCCATGCACTTTGTGGGGAAGAGATGTGCTAGGTCAATTTGGCACTGTCATGCAGATTGCAACTAGAGATACTCAGGATTTTCACTGAGGGCCATTGACCAGCCGTCCCAAGGACAAATTAAGTTGACATGGAAGACTCATGACCCTATATGGGTAGATCAATGGTCCCTGAAAAGGGAATGACTTGTTCACCTAAGAGACCTAGTCGAAGAGCAACTAGACGCAGGACACATAGTGCCAACCTCCAGTCCGTGGAACACTCCAGTGTTCTGCATTCCAAAGAAAAGTGGCAGATGGCGGATGCTGCAAGACCTAAGAGCAGTTAACTCAGTCATAGAACCCATGAGGGCATTATGACCAGGAATCCCCTCACCTGCTATGCTTCTAGCAGGATGGCCATTAATGGTAATTGACTTAATAATTTAACTGCTAGGGATTGAGTTTCTGCCCATGTGAGCATAGATGATCTCAAAGGAATTTGGAGTTTTCCTCAATCAGAAGTGACGGCACTGAGTTTGTTGATTAGTACTTCTTGATCTATGGTATTTAATACATCCAATCCTGTGCCAAACCATCCAGGTATATCTCTTCGAGTTCTAGTGTGGTGAGACCTAGTTGTCAGCCAGGCATTCCATCCTTTAAGACTCTGCTGTATGTAAGGTTGACAACCCTTTTGTATATGAGATCTGTCTACCTGAATGTTTATCTGAATTCTCTTCAGCGAATATGTGGGATCTAAAAGTAGTTTTTGTTCATTTGATTGCCTAATTACATGAGGTCCAATAAAGGGTAAATTATGCACCCCTTTACAGCTTGGAAAAGGAGTTGTGGGAGTATTAATTATAGGTCACTTGGTAGTAGGACTTTCTGTGGGATCTTCTGTGGATTTGATGACAAAATATTCAGAAGCAGTTCTGTCTTTGCTAGTCCATAAACAAAACACTGAAACTGATAGATCCAACAATATTTTGAGTTCACACTGAACTTTGTCTTCTTCACTTTCTTTTACTCTATCCCATATGCAAGAAACAGGTCCTTTTCTTTTGAGTCAAACGTCCATATTTTCCGTATGGTTAAATGTAAGTGATGAGTTTTTCATAGGTGTTACAGTTAGTTTGATTTGTTCTGTTTCCTGCGTCAACATGTTAATACCTTTGCACCCTATCTGAATTTTGTCTCCTTTTCTTCCCATTATAGTGTCTAACAAATCCTGGACCTCATTCCAGTCCTGTTGTGTATATGACTGGTTGTTATGTAAAACATAAATGGCTAGACTTGGCTCAGGGTCTAGGTCCATGAGTGGTGCGCTAACCCATGGACGTGACCCAACTATACGTGCATTGGACCATGACCACTCTAGAGTGGGGTTCTGTGAAAAGGTTATACTTATCCAAAATCCAAGAATCACCACTGGGAGGATTCGAACCATGGTATTGGGTTTCTTCAGGAGTTCTCTTGGCTATTCTCTGGAGCTTTCTTGACTCAGGAGTAGTGAATCCAGGTGGGTCGTTCTTGCACTTAACTAGAATGTTACCAGTTCATCACAAGAAAATTGCAAGCATGATGCAAGTCAAAGCCCAAATTAAACAATTAGAATGGGAAGCAAAGACAGGAATATCAAACATTTTTAATAGCAGAACAGATGTAACCTCACAATGGCCCTTAAAAAACATCCAAACCTGTTTAACAAGCTTTCTTAAACTAGCATCCCCAAAGCAAAACAGAGACATAACCAGCAATAGCCCAAACATTAACTCTGTTTCCATTGGACCCACTGAAATCACTCATTCTGTAGAACAGAGACTGCTTCAGTCAAAGAGGAAGTCAATTAACAGCAGATTTTTCCCAAAGGCAGCTTTATTGCAGCTAAACTCACAATTGACCCAAGAAACAAATAGCCCTAAATCTGTGATACAGTGGTTTTTCCTTAAAACAGAGGCAATGCATTTACATACACTACTAAAAAACCTAGAGAAAGATGGATTTTCATACTTTTTGCCCCTATCTCAGAGTTGGAAAAGAATGAAGTTTTTTTAAAAACCGAGATTTTACAACTCTACTTTTTGGTTAAAGAAAAGGGTAAAAAACACTTCTTGCATAATTGCCTTTGCAAAAAAAGAAATAATGTGTTGCCCCTCAAACATAATAACAATGGTTTACTGCTTAACAACTGGGTGGAATTAGATTTTGTCATCTTCTACCACTATTCCTGTTCCTATAAAAACTTTCCCACTAACGCTTTAGCTAATATGGGAAAAAGAAAGTAAAACATAGGGAACTAAAACTTTATTAACTGTTCACTCATATAACTGCATTTTACATTTTCAAGAAGATATAAATTTTACTTGTAACATTTGTTGTTTTTTTTTGTTTTCAAATCAGTTTTCTTAAAAGTACTGTAAATTGTTTTTTTAACAATAGAAATAAAGAGTAGAAAATAGTTTAAAAACATTTACACATGGAATAAAATTTAACATCTCACCATCTTAAAGCCCAATATATTCATTAATTCATATTTTTTAAATATAAAACTGGTTGAGACAAAACTTTTATTAGGTTTAGCAGTTTCATATTCTTCTAGTTATGCTAAAGAATGCAAGATAAACCTTTTATCCATCAACAAACAAAATTACTACACATATTATAAAAACTTGAGTAATATAAGCAGTTTACTAAGGAGTTAAATTTAAATTAAATAAATTTACCCACAGATTGTTTCAGCATAGATTGCATGCTAATTACCAATCAATTGCTAGACTCAACATAAAGAAAGGGATTTGAAACCTTCTGTTTCATGGTATAAAAAGAGAGAAAAATTCTCCTTGTTGCCTAAAAACCTTTGCAATTGCCTTTCACTATGTAAATTGGTGTCATTTTAACCAAGAACATTTATCTCCACAAAACCAGAACACTACAGCTTTAAAAATTTTTTCCCTATTTTTTCATTAATTTCCCAGTAGTTTTATTTGAATTATTAAAAATAAAAGTTATTAGAAGTTATTAAATTCTCAAATGCATACACATACATGCAATTATCATAACAATGTTATTCAAATAATAAGTATAGAATCTTAAACATCCCCATATTTGTTACATTCAAACATTCTCAAAACATTTTACTATCACAGAACAACATACATAATGTCAACAAGAGTGCAAAATAGCTGCTTGTAAATCGCAACTACCTGAGAGACTGAATTAAACCTGGTAACAGTTGTTCTAACTAATATTATTAAGAAATGAGGACTGTAAAACATTCCAGAAAAAAGTTAACAGGACCAACAATGGAATCTCCAATACAAAGAGAACTACACAACGAAAGATCATCCTTAAAGCCTTCAGCTAAAAAGCAAAGACACTATAACATAGAGTAATTCACTGCTACTGCTTCAAAAACTACAGATTCACCTAATCCTCACATCTGTTACTGCCCACTTTTCATCTGAAATAGACTGAACTGTTATTAACATATTTGCCAAGATTGTTTTTAAAGATAAAGAACTGCTACAAGAAATAAGTAAATGGGACACTAAGACCATCTACATCTGGACAAACAGAAGAAGACAATGGAACAATAAGGTACAAACCGTGGACCGGGACTCTATATAAGTTTTACAACTTACTCATATGCGCAAGACATTTAAATTGTTTTGTAATTAACCTATGAATATTATAATTTATTCATGCTATGCTATAGAGTTACTTTCACATCTCGAAGCCTCCTTCCTTCGAGATTTCACTAACCCTCATTTACCTAGAAAAATACACACCACATAATTCCTTGTTAATCACACAAAATCTAACTCTTACATAAGACACATCCATTCACACACATTCCAAATAGAATAATACAACACCACACAAAAAATGCTTCAAATGCAAAAAAGAAGGGAGTCGGTATATAACCCCCAGGAACACTTATAGAAAACATCATATGTTCTAAATTTCTTAAACTGTGATGATACAAACCATAGCAGGTATGAATACCAATATAAAACTCAAATACCTTCATCTTCCAAAGCACCAGTTATGATTAAAAATCTAATATCTAGGCAATGGTCAGGACCAGTAGATCTCATAACTTGGGGGAGGGGATATGCCTGTGTATCCAAGGGTACCAAATTACAAAACATCCCTTCTAAATGTATCAGGCCTTATATTAGCCCTCCCCCACAACAGAAACAATCACCAGAAAAAATTGGTGAAGAAACTGGATTTGAAGAAACATAAACAACAATAGTAAAAGGAACACACCACACATTGAGAAACATACTATAAAAACACAAAAAAGGGGGGGAAAGAGATATGGGTCTGGTCCCTATATGTGTAAATCTACATTAACACTTCTTCAAAACAGGAACAATCACAAAGAAGCAATAAATGATACAACAGAACCAAAAGAAACACACAAACAGTAACCAATACAAAAACAAAACTCCATGATTCAAACACAATAAAGGGTTTAAGAATGCATGTGTGAGGAGAGAATGAAACGGTGGCCACCAGAATGTGAATGAGAAAGTTGTGTGTGTGAATGCAAATACACTTTATAGCAAGACATCTTAAACACTATCTCAATCAACACTACCTCAAACAACACTACCTCAAACACAACATCTACAACCCAACACATTTCCCTTTCAAATAAAGATGATGCCTTTACCCAATCACATGAAATCACCCTCAGATAAAAGGTTCTACACATCTACAAACCCTGGGTAATTTAAGGTTGCCTGAATATTGCATGAACCAATAAAGTTGTAAACAGTTCAATAAAGGCCTTGTGACGATAGACCCTGGTTTTTATAAACAGTTAAGATAAAATTGGTTACATTAGGAATGTTTAAAAAATATATTGTTTTACAACTTGTTAATTATTTAGAGAAGGGGGAGATATGGCAAGGAATTATGGGAGTTGTAGTTTTCTGGGTTCTCATGCATGCTCAATCAATACTTGATTGTGATTGGTTGGAAGATCATGTGACATGTTTAAGTGCTGTATTTAAACCAAAGTGTTTTGCAATAAACCTTAATTCTGCCCTGGCACTTGACTGTGTCACTGGCAGGGTTCGTGCCTTATTCACCACCTCAGGAGAGCAAGTCAACTTGCGCTGGACAAACTTGTTCTGCCTTCTCAGTGAAAAGACATGATTATATACGATTTCTATGAGGGATTACAACATTTTCACATACATATTCATATAATTGCAACATCTAGTTATAATATTCATAATAGGAGGAGTCTGGGCGGAGTCTGGGGTGGAGTCGTCTTTTTGGGGTGATGTTCGGTGGTCGTTCCTGTTTCTTCAGCCTCACGGGGTCGTATTTTCACTCTTCTTCCTCAGCTGAACTCTTCAACTTTCTTGATTTTCTCTGACTCCATGGTGAATTTTGCAAGACTTTGGACTCAAGCCCCTATTTTGCCCCTTATCTATTCGTGTTCTTACCCTATCTTTATTTATGTAGATGTGTGAGCATTCTTTTGGTGTACGGTATCATCTAATCCCCAAGCCCTGGTTTCTGTCTCTAGTTAAGCATTACATTCTAGCTGAGCATTACATTCTTCTGAGCAGGAGGGTCCCCAGATCAGTATTCAGAGTTAACTCTTTAGGCCCTAGCTCCGTTTCAGTATTTACTGAAATACATACTGTATGGTTTCTTGTTAACCACAGAAAGTATGATTTCTATATAATGCATGTCAGGTCACATACAGAAATGCCGGGTCCTATAGTGGGAGGTAATCAAAGAGCTGATGCTGTTGCTATGTTTATTACAGTGCCTAGAACTCTCGAGCAAGTTAAATTTTCTCATTCCTTTTTCCACCAGAACGCATGTTCTCTGAAGAGACAATTTCAAATCACCCTTAACCAGGCTCGAGATATAGTCATGTCATGTCCAGACTGTCAACAAATTACTCCAATGCCATCCCAGGAAGGAGTTAACCCCAGAGGACTGATAGCTAATGAGGTGTGGCAGACAGACATAACACACATAGCTGAGTTTGGTTGGCTAAAGTATGTTCATGTTACAGTCAACACGCACTCTAGATACATAACTACCACTGCACATACTGGGGAAAAGGCAAAAGATGTCATAAGGCACTGGCTTAACTGTTTTGCAACACTAGGGACTCCAAAAAAGATCAACACTGACAATGGTCCAGCTTACATTTCAGCAAAGGTCAAGACTTTCCTAACAGACTGGGGAATGTCTCACTCCACAGGCATATCGTACTCACCCACGGGACAGGCGATGGTAGAGAGAGCACACCTTACCTTAAAGACATGCTCAAAAGACAAAAAAAGGGGGAGTCCATCTGTAGTCCACAGGAACATCTGTGGAAGGCAACATATGTCATAAACTTTTTAAATTGTGACAGTGCAAAAAAAAGTAGGTATGAGAGACAACATAGACCTCAGGCATTTTCCTCTCCCAAACCACCGGTCATGATAAAAGACTTAATATCAGGGCAATGGATGGGACCGGTGGACCTCATGACATGTGGGAGAGGATATGCTTGCATATCTACAGGCAAAGAATTAAAATGGATTCCTTCCAGGTGTGTCAAACCTTATTTAGGTACACCTTCACAACAGGAGCAAGAACCAAAAGTGACAATTGAAGAGATGGCGGACAAAGACACATAACTGATGACTACTACCGACAATGACCAGTGTGGCAACAATACAGAATCTTAATAAAAGTCATAAGTGTGCATGTGAAGAAAGAGTGAGGCGGTCGCCAGTATGAATGTGTGTGAGTGAACAAAAGAGAATTGTGTGGATCATATGTGACTGTACAAGCACTTTAAACACTAAGTCTTAAAAAGGTAACACTACCTCAGCCACATGGTCACATTAGAAAACTCCAGTTCATAACATTTATCCCCCAATAAACCCTTTTGTTGAAATAAAGTTGAATTTTCCATGTTCTACACAAACTCTTAGAAAAATAAAGGTTCAAGTTTCTTGTTTCTCCCAATTACATAAGTACCACCCAGTTTCATAAAAAATCCTCAGATCAATAAAGTTGTTGTTTATCCCAGTTACATTAAAACCCTTGAGAAGATAAAGATTCAGGTTTATATCAAGCAAATTCAAAAGGTTAGAGATAAAAGTTCAAATAAGTAGATTTGTTGAAAAACCAAGGTAAAGCAGTGAACTGGGTGTATCAGGGGTTAATTACGCTGATACTTTTGGTCTGTGTTTGGCCCAGTCAACTGTACAAGTTTTGTTCTTTCCCTGCCAAGTTACGAGAAACAAGCACTGATAAAATGGGGAATTTCTCCTTGAAGAGAGTTCGTGTATAAACTATATTTAATTGGTATTCTGTGATTGGCTAATCGTTCTCCAAGGTCGCTTGAAGGAGAGATTGAGGAGAAGGAGGATGAAGTACACCCACCAACTCAATTAAGAAAGACCCCCCCAGGTGCAGTACGCAGGAACAGGGAAAGCCACGTGTGCACAGAAGAGATTTTACTTACGTAACCAAAGGGAGGTGGGACAGAGGGCCTTGGGCTGGGCGGTGCCGTCCACGCCAACCTAGGTTGAGGTCACTTTGTTAATTGTATAAAAAGCAGATAGCTCTTCCTTGGAGGGAGCTAGTTTCACATCAAGGACAACGTTGCCTTTGATGGGGACGCCTGCCAGTTTGTGAACTTACTGACTTTCCAAGGATGCAGTTTCTGCTATGGGTAATTATAGGCATGCTAGGTCGGTAAGATAACTTTATGGGCAGCAGCTGGGTAACTGAGGAGGTCATGTTGGGGGCTTATTTCTCTCCTCCTTTGTCTTTTTTGGGTTTGTTTGTTTTGTTGGCCACCTGTTGGTAATAAATATTGGGTTTTGTTGAGCTTTCAAAGGTGTCATGATTTCAGGTTTCAGTATGTCCGAACCCCTCCCTAATATAGCTGGGTCACTGTGATACAGTGGTAATTGTTAAAGGTTTCAAAAGGTTTAAAAACGTACTGTTCTGTTATATGCACTATTCTGTAATTCATCATAATAAGAAGAATGGGGGAGATGTAGGGCGTGTGTTTTAGGGATTCTGGAAGGGGCATCCTGGGAGAAGAAGTCCCAAATGTACTCCTGCACACATGGGTATTGGAGTCATCATCATGGTTAGGCTTCACGAACAAAGATTTGGGAAGGACTCTACCCAGGTTTGTTACAAGTGCGTTGGTGGTTAAAAAGGTCAATGCGAGATAGACACGTCCGGTTGCAAAAAGCACAGCAGGAGTCCTTAGGTGGTATATTCTGCAAGACACGATTCTTTCTGCATTGTCTTTTCTCAAGAGTGATCCCGCGTACTTTCTCAAAAGCATCAGCGACGTTAAAGATAGTGTGCCTCCAGGCCTCCCGATTGGAGGCCAGAGTAGACCAGTTAAGTTGATCAATATGACCAAGGCTGAGATGTTGTTTCAGGGAGTCCTTGTATCTTCTCATTGGGACTCCTCTCTTGCGGCAACCAGTGGTAAGTTCACCATAAAGCATGATCTTAGGGAGGCGGTAGTCCTTCATCCTTGAGATGTGTTCTGCCCAACACAGCTGTGTTCTCAGCAACATGGCCTCAATACTTGTGATTGCTGCTTGTTCTGGAACAGACATGTTAGTCACATAATCTGACCAGTGGATGTTTAGGATTGTATGGAGACAGCATTGATGGAAGCACTCTAAGAGTCGCAGGTGGTAACAGTAGATGACCCATGATTCGGATCCATATAAAAGAGTAGACAGCACAATGGTTCTGTAAACACTGATCTTTGTACTTTTCTTCAAGTGTTTATTTCACCAAACTCTTTTATGGAGTTTTCCAAAAGCACTATATGCCTTTGCTAACCTGTTGTCTATCTCTCCATCAATCTTACTGTCTGAGGAGATGAGGTTACCTAGGTAATTAAACTGCTGGACTGATTTGAGCTCTGATTCACCAATGGTGATATGGGGATGATGGAAGACTTCCTGAGGTGCAGGTTGATGGAGGACCTCTGTCTTCTTTAAGCTGACTTCCAACCCAAAGAGCTCAGCAACCTCAGCAAAGCAGGATGTTAAACGTTGCAGAGCTACTTCTGTGTCAGCATAAAGCAGTTCCCGGACAAGATGGTTTAAGGTCATAGTGTGGGCCTTCAGTCGCCTTAGACTTCCATCAGTATGATATCCACTGTAGATATCATCCTGACCATCGAGGTCTGCCGTGACCCTTTGGAGCATCATGCTGAAAAAGACTGTGTATAGGGTTGGTGCAAGGACGCAGCCTTGTTTCACACCATTGGTTATTAGAAAGGGCTCAGAAAGTGCATCCCCATATCTGACTTGGTCGTACTGATCCTCATGAAGTGAGATGATCATTTTAAGGAACTTGGGGGGACACCCTGCATGTATCAGGGGTTAATTAATCTGATACTTTTGGTCTGTGTTCGACTCAGCCACCTGTGAAAGTTTTGTTCTTTCCCTGTCAAGTTATGAGAAAACAAGCACTGATAAAACGGGAACCTTGTCCTCGAAGGGAGTTTTTGTATAAACTATATTTAATTGGTGTTCTGTGATTGGTTAATCATTCTCCAAGGTCACTTGAAGGAGAAATTGAAGAGTATAATGATGAAGGAAGCCCCTAGACTCATTTAGAAAAGACCCCCCAGGTGCAGTACGCAGGCACAGGGAAAGTCAGAAAAGATGCACTTACAAAAGCAAGGGGGTGAGACGGAGGGCCTCTGTCTGGGCAGTGATGACCACTCCTGTCTAGGTTGAGGTCACTCAGTAAATTGTATAAAAAAGCAGGTAACGCTTTCTTGGGGGGGAGCTAGCTTCACATCAAGGACAACGTTGCCTTTGGCAGGGACGCCTGCCAGTTTGTGAACTTACTGACTTTCCAAGGATGCAGTTTCTTCTATGGGTAATTATAGGTATGCTAGGTCAGTAAGATAACTTTATCGGCAACAGCTGGGTAACTGGAAAAGTCGTTCTGGGGGCTTATTTCTCTCCTCGTTCCTCCCTTTTGGGTTTGTTCATTTTGTTGACCACCTCATGGTTTTGTTGAGTTTGCAATGGTGTCATGGTTTCAAGATTTCAGTATGTCCGAACCCTTCCCTAATACACTGCATCATGAAGGTCTGATGGTAGTTCGCCTAGTTCCCAACAGCGCACCACAAACTTGTGAAATTTAGCATGGAGTGCATGGCCCCCATGTTTCCAGACTTCGGGTGGAATTCCATCAACCACATCTGCCTTGCCAATTTTCACCTGCTGTATGGCCTTAAGAGTTTCTCCCAAAGAGAGGGCAATATCCAATTCCTTCTTCCCCGGTTACTGTGTGATGTACTGAATTGCTGAGTCTTGAACTACATGGCTAGTACTGAAAAGAGTCTGAACGACTCAGAGTCAGACCAACTGAAAAGAATCAGACCATTGATTCATAATGGAGGTTTTATCTGACAGAAGCGTTTGACCATCTGCCCTGAGTAGAGGGCTTTGGACCTGGTATGTAGACCCATATGCTGTTTTCAAGGCCTCATAGAATCCTCTGTGATCACCCGTACCTGCGCATAATTGAGTTTTTTCAGCTAGATTGATCCACCACTTGTTCTGGATGTCACGGAGTTTCTGTTGGAGCTTGCTGCATGCAAGATGAAAGGTTACTTTTCTTACGTGACAGGATGGCAGTGCAAGGTGTGCTTGGTGAGTAGATCTCTTCTTCCTCAACAATTCCTGGATCTCTTGATTGTTTTCATCAAACCAGTCCTTGTTCTTCTTGAAGGAGAACCCTAAGGATTATTCAGAGGACTGCAGGATGCTGTTTTTAATATGGTTCCAAAGTGTTTCAGGAGAGGCATCTATAGAATCTATAGAATGATTTTCAAGCCTAGTCTGAAGATTTGCCTGGAATCTGTCTCTCACTGTGGTTGATTGGAGATTGTTAACTTGGAGTCTCCTCCTTGGGATACTGCCCCTTTTAGGTTTGAACTTAAGATTGAAGTTAAGTTTACAGCGCACAAGTCTGTTTGACATTCTGCACTAGGCATCACGTGGGTGTGGTGGACATCGTGGACATCTCTCCGTCGTACCAAAACATAATCAATGAGGTGCCAATTCTTAGATCTAGGATGCATCCAGGTTGTCTTCAGACTATTTTTCTGCTGAAAGATAGTATTAGTGATGGTGAGCTGTTGCTCCGCACAGAATTCTAGCAGAAGACGACCATTATCGTTGCAGTTTCCAACACCATACTTGCCTAATACTCCTTTCCAGGGCATGGAAGTACCCCATGGTTATTGGTTAAGAGAATCACGTGTTGTTTCAAAGTGCATATAAAAGGTGTTGTTTACTTCCAATAAATGGATTTGGTTGTTTGAACCCTCGACCAACCCGGTCATGTGGGCTTATTATTTATCATATTAATAGACGCCACAAATTTGATGTCAATAAGCAGACACTTCTTTATTCAGTGTTCTGGAAACATGGGGGATAACTCCTCCAAATGTGTTCACCATGCAACAAAATCCATACAGTTTATATATCTTATCGCTACATAAGTTCTATTCTTCTATTCAAATGTATACTTGTTATGCTCCACCTGCCCCACTCTAAATCTAACCTTAACAATGATTCGTTCCTTTAGTTATATAACCTTATCCTACAACAATCATTGGTCCATACGATTTAGCTATACTAATTGGAATCCTTAGTACCCGGACCAAGATGGAGAGGGTGAGGGGGACTTGAAAGCAGTTTTGTATGGTCCAGCAACTCATTGGCAAGGTTCCTGTGATTGTATATTTTCAAACACAATACCCATAACAATTTTGTACATTGTGCTTTATAACTTCTCTACCTTTAATCACGACTACTTCTTTTATATTATCAAATCTTGATTATTTTATCAAACCATTTGCAATGGTTGTAGAGAGTGATAAGATCTCCCCTAAACTGCCTCCTCTCCAGGCTAAACAACTCCAGTTCCCTTAACCACTCCTTATAGGACTTGTGCTCCAGACCCTTCACCAGCTTCATTGCCCTTTTTTGGATCTGCTCCAGCACCTCAACATCCTTCTAAATTGAGTGGCCCAGAAATGGACTCAAGGTGCAGCTTAACCAGTGCTGAGTACACGGGAAAATCACTTCCCAGGTCCTACTGGTCACACTATTCCTGATACAAGCCAGGATGCCATTGGCCTTCTTGGTCACCTGGGCATGCTGCTGGCTCATGTTCAACCTGCTGTCAATCAGTACCTTCAGGTCCCTTTCTGCCTTGCTGCTGTCCAGCCACCCTGTCCTCAACCTGTAGTGCTCCATGGGGTTGTTGTGGTCAAAGTGCAGGACCTGGCACTTGGTCTTGTTGAACCTCATACTGTTGGATTCAGTGTATCTATCCAACCTGTCCAGGTCCCTCTGCAGAGCCCTCCTACTTTCCAGCAGATCAACACTGCCCCCCAACTTGGTGTCATCTGCAAATTTGCTAATGGTAGACTTGATCTCCTCATCCAGATCATCAATAAAGATATTAAACAGGACTGGGCTTAATACTGAGCCCTGGGGGACTGGTTGCCAACTGAATGCAACGCTATTCACCACCACTCTCTGGGCCTGGACATCTAACCAGTTCTTAACCCAGCAAAGAGTGCACCTGTCCAAGTCATGGGTTACCAGCTTTTCCAGGAGTATGTTATGGGAGATAGTGTCAAAGGCTTTACTGAAGTCCAGGTAGACTACATCCACAGCCTTTCCCTCATCCACCAGGTGGGTCACCTGGTCATAAAAGGAGATCAGGTTGGTCAGGCAGGACCTGCCCCTCCTAAACCCATGCTGTCTGGGTCTGATCCCCTGGCTGTCCTGTAGGTGCCGTGTGATCACACTCAAGATGATCTGTTTTGATGCCTTTGAAGTTTTAGGATTTTTACCTTTTTGTAGATTTTAAAGTAGCTGTGTAGTAAATATAGATTTTTAGGATATTTGTATAGTCTCTCACTTTAGAATAGTAGTTTACACTTACTCAAACCCTATCCCCCATTTCATATCGAATTTTCTAAATTCTTTAGGCTTGTTTAGTCTTCTTTCAAAGCAGATCTTCATTCTGTTTAAGAACATTTGCACCCTAGGCCTGAACAAGATACCATCATAGTCAAAGCAACCTTCAAACCCGGAACCTTGGAGAAGCTCCAAAGACAGTACATGTTGTGAGAAAGAGGAAGATGAGGAAGAAAGGGGTCTTAGGACCCCCGACTCAATTTCCAGAGAGGCGTGCCGGGGGCAGATTTGGGGAGGATCTGGGGGCGGATAGTTCTGGTATTGGATGGACAATACCATAAATTGTGGAACCCCTGGACACGGGGGCATGCACCATTTGTACTCCTTGTGCCAGAAGGCCTTCATTAAAGGTCTGTTCTCTTATCTTTACTAAATTTGCCTGGAGTTTTTTTGGCTCCCAATTCTTTAGGCAACAGTTTCATAACCTTGATCACATTGGCCAACTTCCAGTCATCTGGGACCTCCCCGGTTAGCCAAGACCGATGATAAATGATGGAGAGCATCTTGGTGAGCTATTCCATCAGCTCCCTCATCACCCTAGGATGGATCCCATCGGATCCCATAGACTTGTGAGCATCTAAGTGCCCCAGCAGGTCACTAACTTCTTCCTCCTGGATTACAGGGGGGCTATTCAGCTCCCCGTCCCTGTCTGCCAGCTCAGGAGGCCAGCTGTCCTGAGGACGACTTGTCTTATTGTTGAAAACTGAGGTAAAGAAGCTGTTAAGTACCTCAACCTTTTCCTCATGTTTGGTAACTATATTCCCCCCCGTCCAATAAAGAATGGAGATTTACCTTGCTCCTCCTTTTGCTATTGATGCCTTAAGACCCTTTTAGTTCTTTTGAATTTGCTAACTTTTATAAACTTTATATGTAATTATAGTAGAAGTAGATTTTAGAAGCAGTTATATTGTATTCCTCACCCTTTAGCACCCTTTAGTTTACACATTCCTCAACCCTCCTACCCCATTCCATGCTCCCTATATCAATCCTGCCCCTGAATTCAGTAGAAATGTTTAGTCTCTTGTCAAGGCAAGGTCTATGCTGTTTAGAGAACACTCATATCTTGACCTGAACAACAGAACAGAGTCAAGAACTGGGTGACTGTGTACCCTTTGTGCTCTGAGGATGATGAGAATGATGAAGAGGTGGTCCCAAAAGCCCACAGACCCAATTCCCAGGGGGTGGGCCAGGGGGTGGACCAGAGTAAAGGCAACAGGATGGACAAAACTTGGATTGGTCAAGCAATATTATAAAATGTAACATCTCAGGCACAGCTGGCGCGCATCTTGTAACATCTATGCCTTGGCACAAAATTAAACCCTTTCCTTATTTCACCCTCAATTAACTGCTCCTGAGTTTTTTCTTAGCACCAGTTGAGTTGGCATCACTATTAATGTATTCATAAAACCACTTTTTATTATCCTTTTCAGAAGTGGTCAGATTAAGTTCAAATTGTGCTTTTGCCTTTCGTCTTTCTAATTTCCTTTCTGCATGACCTAACGACATCCTTAAATGCTTCTAGAGTTACCTGCCCTTTTCCCAAAGGCGTTAAACCATCTTTTTTCCCCTGAGTTTCTGCAAAAGATCCCTGCCCATCCAGGTCGGTCGTCTTCCCCGTCGTCTCACCTTTTGGCACATCGGAACAGCCTGCTCCTGAGCCTTCATGATTTCTTTCTTGAAGTATGTCCATCCTTCCTGGACACCTTTGTTTTTAAGGGTTGTTTCTCCGATGAAACACAACAGATCCGGGGAGTGGGACAGCCAGGCAAGTCGAAGCCAGCAGTCCGAGCTGACCAGAATGAGAAGCCAAAAACCAGATCCCAGCCCCTCTCCCCAAATGCCTGCAGCCAGACCTCCATCTCCTTCCTAGAGCCAACTCCCCCGTCTGCCCCCACTCCCCTCAGAACAGTCAGCCACCTCCCAACCTCCCTGATGGTCCATTAGCAAGGAATGTAGTTCGGCTGACTATATCTTTTGTAATGCTAATGACCTCCCTTCCCCCTTCCCTATTCAAAACTCTGTTTCTCTTACAGGGAAGCAGGGAAAGAAAAAATTCCTCTCTCAGATTTATAACCTATAACACCCCAGAATGCTTAGAATTCCCCATAGCAGAAGCTGCATCCCCAGAGCATCGGCAGGCTTACAAGATAGCAGGCATCCCTACAAAGGCAACATTGTCCTCCATGTGAAACTTGAGTCCTCTCCCAGCAAGAACTATCTGCTTTTTATACAATTAACCTATGACGTCTACCTGGGCAGGTGTGGTCAGCACCGCCCAGCTAGAGGCCTTTGGTCCCTCCCCACGTTATGTAAGTGGTGCCCCTTCTGCGCATGCATGAGTACATTGGAAATCCCCCTGTACCTGCATGCTACACCTTGGGGGTCTTTCCTAAATGAGTCTGGGGGCTTACTTCATCCTCCTTCACTTTCTCTTTCAAATGTCCTTGGAGGGTCCTCAGTCAATAGCCAGTCACCAATTAATTTCAGTTTATACAAGATGCTTGCTTCAAGGACAAAGTTATCTTTTATCAAGTGCTTGTGTTATAAGTAAAATAACACTAGGTTTAAATATTAAATTTATTAAAGATTTATATAAAAAGACAAATAAGCAAATCAACGTACTGGGTGGCCAGAGGAGACCCCTCCTCCCTCAAGGCACACAAGTTCAATAAGTTTCAGTCTGTCTTTTATAGGTTTGTAACTGCTCGCTTCCCAAAGTCCCCTCCTAATTTTCGTTTCTTCTCTTTTACGTCATCAGTTCTATCTGCGCATGCCCTGCTCTGTTGTTAAGAGCTATGCGCATGCCCTGCTCTGTTGCTAGGGAAGCAACCTCCGTTTTATTTCGTTTCCCCTTCTTGATGTATTAACTCCCTCCCATATTGCTTTAAGTATCATTTTATATATACATCTCTAAGATCTACGGGTAACATAACAAAATATCACTAATCATTGTAACATAACATTATGGTTTGGAATTACAGTATTGCAAATATAAGTTGATAAGCAAATTATCTCTTTTTTTGGTCTTTATTGGCTATTACAATTTTCCCCTTTTTCTATTTATCAGTAATTTGCTTATCAAATCTTATTACAGTTTCTCGAGCTGTACTCAAGGTAGGAAATTGTTCAACTTTAGGTGTTCCTTCATTCAATTCAAGATGTTGCTGTCTCATTACCATAAGTTGTACCCTTTCAATTCTACTTTTAACAAAAGTCACAATTTTATTCAAGATACAAGGACCAAATGTCAAAATAATTAAAAACATTACTAGGGGACCTATTAGGGTAGAAACCAAAGTAGTTAACCAGGGTGATTGGTTAAACTATGATTCAAACCAGTTCTGTTGAGTTTCTCTTTCCCTTTTCCTTTGAAGAATTCCTTCACGTAATTTAGTCATAGATTCACAAACTACCCCCGAATGATCTGCATAAAAGCAACATTCTTCTCCTAATGCAACACATAACCCCCCTTGTTGTAAGAATAATAAATTTAATCCTCTTCTATTTTGTAGAACTACTTCAGAAAGTGAAGTAAGAGACTTCTCTAAGTATGATATTGATTTTAGAATTCTCACTAAGTCTTCATCAACTGCTTCTCTTAGGGATGATATCCCTTTATTTTGTTCAACAAGGGATGCAATTCCTGTCGCTGCCCCCGCTGTTCCCAGACTAAGGAGCATGGCAATAGTTATGGCAGTAAATGGTTCCCTTTTTTGTATCCTGTGTTTATTATCATCCCAATGGTCAAAAATCGATTCCTTCGAATGGTAAAGAATTCGGGGTATTACCGTTATCTGTACACAAAATTCTTTACTTTCATTAAATATTCGTAAAGACAAGTAGGGAGTTACACCAGTCTTTGAGCATATCCACCATCCTTCTCCACCAGATATAACCCATTTCTTTGTTTTATCAAGTTTCTTGATGGTATAGTTGCATAAGTCTCCTTTAGTTGGAGGTACATTTCCTGTCCACACTCCCTGTCCTCTCACCTGCTGGAGAGTGATTCCTGTTTCTCTCCCCAATTACACTGTGTAGGGTTACCTTGACTGGATATTTTAAATGAGGTGTTCAGAGCTATCCCTTCATAAAATGGAGGTTTGATGTCATAACACAACCAACAAGAATTAGTCATGTTAGAGTCTGTGTGGTTAAGTGTATAATAGGCCACTTTCATCAACTTTAGCAATGGTTCTGCTTTCTCATATACCTTGGTGTAGGTTGAGATTCCACTAGAGTCATAAAAGTTAACAGTCGGGACAGTTGAAACTGTGGAAGTCTTTCTTTTCCTACTCTCCTTCTGGTTTAAGTTATCCTCTTTTTTCTTTATGACTTTATTGGGTCCTATTGCCAGAGGGCAGTGGGTGATTTCTTGTTTTTTTATGAACATCAGCCCTCCCCTGTCTGTTCCATGTTCCCAGTATCTGATTCCCCAAGTTCTTCCTATTAACCATCCTGGGTCCTCTGGTTGCATTACCCGGAGGGTTATATAATCACAATTGCTATGCCTCTTTGATCCTCTAGACAAAACAACTTGTGAAGGGTTGCAGCCAGGTGGTCCCTATGTTGTTGTTAGGTACTTATCTCAAGAAGTAGGGGTCCAGGCAGAAGCAATAGTGGCACAATCCCAGTATGCACAATAATATTGATCAGGATAGTTACAATATCCCTTTCCTGGATTAGATGCAGGACAAAGATAATAAGGTTTCAAATTTGAACAACGTGGTAAAGGTGCTATTTGACACAGTGTAGCAGAAAAACTGGGAGATCCTGCTGTAAGATTAGTCCTAATTGTTTTTAGATCGCCCCATCTGGTCAGGGTCCAATTGTACGGCTGATGTGGACTTTCCCTGCTTGGGGAAAGTTGTCACAAAAGTACTACAATCCATATATAATTTCCCATATCTGTTCTCCACCGTATTATTGCTCTGCCTCCTTCGTCTACTCCTTTGCAGGGAGCAACGAGGTTTTTAACATCTTCTCGGCAGCAGTCAATATTCTTCAGGAGAGTATGGGTTTTTGATAGGTTCTTATAACTTTCCGATCTTTTCCTTTATTTCTCAAGACCTATTTGTTTCATATGCTTTTCTAGCATTTCTAAAAGTTGGTTGGTTGTTAAATTTGTTTTCCAGGCAAATTTAATGGCACACTGTTCTAGAGTTTTGTACCAATCTTTTTTATAGACTTCCCAGTTCTCTGGTACTAACCATTCCCACCCGCAGAATAACTTATCAATTTCCAGAACACTCAGTTGCTCATCAGAAGCAATAAAGAAGTCTCAACAATTCAATGGATGTTCCGACTACTTGCTACACAATACCACTCTATACCACATAACGTACATTTACAACTGACCCAACTCTGATGTCCTGAACCTGGGTGTTTTATACAGGGTATTTTCCATACAGGTCTTTCTGGTAAAGTAATTTCAGTTTCAAGTTCACAACAAAAAGGAAAAGTTTTCCCTTCTTCAGTAACTTGGTATAATCCACTTC
Source organism: Corapipo altera (assembly GCF_003945725.1). NCBI lineage: Eukaryota > Metazoa > Chordata > Aves > Passeriformes > Pipridae > Corapipo > Corapipo altera. The sequence continues at coordinate 376,918 of NW_020885044.1, forward strand.
CCCCAGTCTGGTAAGGGATTGGTCCACTCAGTCAATGGCTATACCGAACTCTTACTAAGGTTAGGTCTGGAGGTACTTCAAACCAGGAGTATAGGCTGGATCTTACGTCCCATTCAAAGTGATTCATTTACCAGTCCTGTTTTTCTGAACTTCATTTGGAGATTCCCAGGTCGAGAGGTTATAGTCCATTCAGAAGTGTTGACTGGTCCTTTAACACGAGATGCGTGAGTCCATCCTCTTTCAGTGGTACGAATGGTTGTATCTGTAGTGAGAAGAACAACAAAGGGTCCTTCCCAACGAGGAGTTAATGAGGACTCTTTCCATGTCTTAATTAACACTCTGTCTCCAGGTTGAATTTTGTGTATTGCCATATCCAACAGGGGTCTCTGAGTTACTAATCCTTTCTTCCTCAATTCCTGTCTTCTTTTCATTAACTCAATTATATATTCCCTCAAGAGGGTATCTTCTACCTTTGAATTTTCTATTGAGATTCCAAAATCATATGGCATTCCATACATCATTTCAAATGGTGAAATTCTCGTGTCAGTGTGTGGTTGGGTCCGGATATATAATAAGGTCAATGGTAAACACTTTACCCAATTCATTTTAGTTTCCATCATTAATTTAGTCAATTGTTTCTTTATTTCTCCATTCATTCTTTCCACTTTACCAGAGTTTTGTGGATGCCAAGGAGTATGGTACTCCCACTTGGTTCCAAAAAGCTCTATTGTCTCTGATTATTTTAGAGGTAAAGTGTGGTCCCCTATCCGAATCCACCACTGCCACAGCACCGTACCTTGGAATAATTTCTTCTAATAAAATCTTAATCACAGTTTTGGCCGTACATCGTGCTACAGGAAAGGTTTCTACAAAGTGGGTAAGATGATTCACTAACACCAGTAGATGGCGATACCTTCCTACTTTAGGTAGCTCAGTAAAATCTGTCTGTACTTTCTCAAAAGGTCTCTTAGCTATTTCTCGCCCTCCTTGTACCCGAACTCTCAATTGCCTTTTGTTTACCCTTTGACAGGTTAAACACCCTTCCAAAATTCTTTTTGTTATTCCATAAGCTCCCACACAGACAAATTTGTTTTCAAACTGATCCACTAAAGCTTGTGTCCCCCAGTGTGTCTGTTCATGTAATTTTCTCATTATCCTCTGAGCAAGCCCCTTTGGAAGTACTTCTCGACCATCCGCTAATAACCATTTATTATTTTCCTCCTTTGCTCCAGATTGCCGCAGTTTCTTTTTCTCTTGGTCACTGAAACTTTTCAGGACATTTCTGTCCTCTGACCCTGAACTAGTCATTACTAATAAAGCTGCTCTCTTTGCCTCTTCATCTGCCAGATTGTTGCCTCTGACAGTAGCTTTTAACCCTTTTTGATGCCCTTTAACATATACTACTGCAATCTGCTTTGGCTTTCTCAAAGCCTTAACAGTTTCTCGTATTAGAGTTTCATGAATAAGTCCTTTACCTTGGGTATTAATCAATCCTCTTTCTTCCCATATCTTGCCGAAGGTGTGAACTACCCCAAACGCGTACTTAGAATCTGTGTATATAGTACCTGCCTTTCCATCTAATAATTGTAACGCTCTCAACAGCGCATATAACTCACAAGCTTGAGCTGACCATGCCTTATCTAAGGGTCCAGATTCTCTGACCTGAAAATTTACTCCATCTATCACTGCATATCCTGACTTTCGATTCCCATTAACCACTCTAGAAGAACCATCGATGTATATTTTCTCGCCCGAGCTCAGTTCTTCTTCTTCTAAGTCCTCTCTAATCTTTGTTTGAAGGTTTATTACTTGTAGGCAGTCATGTACTAGATCTTCTTTAGGTTCTCCATATAAGAAATGAGCTGGATTTTGCACATTTGTCATCTCTAGATCAGGTGAATGCAATAAGATACTTTCATATTTTAATAGTCGACTATCTGTCAACCATTTCTCAGCTCTCTGTTGTAATATTCCTCTTATATTATGGGGAGTAAAGACTTTTAATTCTCCTCCAAAACTCACCTTTATAGCTTCCTCAACTAACAAAGCTGTAGCGACTATACATTGCAAACAGGTTGGCCAACCCCTACTTACTGGATCTAACAATTTTGAATAGTACCCTACCGGTTTCCTCTGTCCAGTCCAGGTCTGGGTTAGGACTCCGTAGGCTGTACCATTTTCCATATTTACAAATAGATAAAAAGGTTTCCAATTGTCTGGCAGACTTAGCACAGGTGCATTCACTAAATCTTCCTTCAGTTTTTCTAATTGCTGTTCATCTTCATCACTCCACTTTACCAACCCCTCCTTAGTTAATTTTTCATACAAAAATTTGACTTCGCTACTGTAATTCTCAATCCACTGTTGACAATACCCAAATAGGCCCAGAAGTTGTCTAATCTGTCTTTTAGTCCTGGGTACAGGTAGTGACAGAATTCCATTTACTCGATCAGGGTCTAGTCTTTTATGCCCCCTGCTCAACCAATGCCCTAAATACTTAACTTCTTCCTCCGTAAATTGCAATTTAGACTTTGACACTTTCAAACCTTTTAAACTTAAGAAATTCAAGAGTCTAATGCTTTAATCTCTGACATCTTCTAACTTTTCTCCAGCAACTAAAAAGTCATTTACATATTGGATCAAGACTGTACCCTGGCGGGGTTCAAAAGACTCTAATAATTGTCCCAAGGTTTGCCCAAACAAATTAGGGGATTCTGTAAATCCCTGAGGTAGAACAGTCCATCTAAGTTGTTGTTTCCTATGTGAGTCAGGGTCTTCCCATTCAAAAGCAAAGTAGTCTCTACTTTCTTCCTTCAGAGGACAAGTCCAGAAGGCATCTTTGAGATCAATCACGCTGTACCACTTATGGTCAGGTGAGAGTTGGTTTAGTAAAGTATAAGGATTAGCAACTACAGGGTACCGGGTAACTGTTCGTTTGTTCACTTCCCTCAAATCCTGCACCAGACGATATGATCCGTCAGGTTTCTTTACTGACAAGATGGGAGTGTTATGGGGTGACTTACATGGTTCCAATAATCCTTGTGTTAAAAGTCTTTCTATGGTCGGTTTAAGTCCAACCCTTCCTTTATGTGGAATGGGATATTGTTTCACCCTTATTGGTTCCCCCGGATTTCGAATAGAGACTTCGAATGGCTTTATATCTAGCTTTCCCACAGAGTCAGGGGTAAACCACACTTCAGGATTTATTCTTTTTTCGTCCTCTGCCGTAAGGGCGTATATTTGGACTTGTAATTTCTGATCTCTCACTTCCAAATTTATTCCCAATTCTATTATCAAATCTCTTCCTAATAGATTATACTCAGCTTCAGGAACCAATAGAAATGTCCCTAATGCATATTTATTCTGGGCTTCTATTTCTACGTCTTTTATGAGGGGCACCTTAAAGGGTTCTCCCTTGGCCCCTATAACTTGGACTGTGTCTGAGGAAGTTGTGCAACCCCAAGGTAACTTTTGAACCATCGATCTTTCTGCCCCCGAGTCCACTAGGAACTCGAGTTCTTGTTGCTGGGGACCTATTTTAAGTTTTATCAAGGGCTCTGTATTCTTCTGGGTCCCCAGTAAATAGAGCCCCTGACTCCCCTATTCCTCTTGGTAAATCTGGTCGTCTCGCAATCTCTTCCTGCAATTTCGTTTCATATGTCCCCTCTGCCCACAGTAGTAAAACTCCACCTCACTTAAGTCTAACCGCACACGTCCTCTTAATGGTTCACGTTTATTAGGTCCACAAGGGATCCTTCGTCTCTGTTCTCTGTCCCCTCTTTGTCCTCCTTTTATAGCTGCCACTAAAATTTTTGTCTGCTTCCTTTGCATTTCTTCTTGCCTTTTCTGCCTTTCTTCTTCTCTTTTCTGTAATTCTTCCTGTCTCTCCTCTTGTTCCTTTTGACTCTCTTCCTCCCTCCACACATATACTTTCTGTGTTGTCCTCAACAATTCATCCATTTCTTTACACTGCCAATCGTCTATGTCCTCCAACTTCTTTTTAATATCTCCCCATGCTCCACTCACAAACCGCATCTTAAGCACTTGTTGTCCCATTCCATCACCTGGATCCATATCAGAATAAAGTTGGAAAGTCTTTCTGAGTCTCTTTAACCATTCAGTTGGACTTTCTTCCTTCTTTTGATATTCACTGAAAGCTTTAGTAACATTCTGCCCTCTAGGAACAGATTCCTTTATACCCTGGACAATTACCTCTCTCAGGTCATTCATGTTTCCTCTATGATTCTCATCATTATGGTTCCAATTAGGATTTTGCAAGGGCCATTTAACATCTGCAGCTGGACCCTGCCAGTGCCTTTGGTCCCAACCTTTCATTCCTGCCTTCCTAATCATTCCCCGTTCTTCCACAGTGAATAATATTCCTAAAATTGACTGCATTTCTTCCCAAGTATATATATTAGGACCTAAAAACTGGTCAAACCTCTCAACTACTCCCAAAGGATCCTCTAGGAGATTTCCCATCTCTTTTTTAAATGCTCTGACATCTCCTGAATTCAATGGGACTGATATAAACCCAGTCCTATCCACCTGGTTTCTTCCTCCCCATATTGTAGTCTCTCTCAGGGGGTACAACTGTGACTTGTTTGTAGACAAAGAGACTACTCCTGGAGAACAAGGTTCTGTTTGCATGGACTGTGGGATCATTGGGGATATTATATTAGGACTCTGCCTGTCAGGAGCTGCTGAGAAACTGGTGGATTGCTGCACTTCTTGAAGGGGAATTGAACAGAAGGTTTGCTGGTCTCTTACTCCAGTAACCACCGACAGGGCGGCTTCCTGGGTTTCAATAGGGGAGAGAGGTAATTCTACTGGAGCAGTAGGAATGAATACACTCTTGTGGTCATTCTGAATTACAGCACCACACGGAGGTAACACCATGGGCATGGACAAAGACAGGGCATATGGAGGGGGTATTCTCCGGGACTCTTTTAGGTCATAAACTGTCTTCTGCCCTCTCTCTTCACTTAAAGGGAAGAGAGAAATTTTAGTGTCTGCTCCTATCCATAAGCTAGTGCACTCACTTTCCTCTGCACAAAACAGTTTTTTACTATTCACGTACAGGTTTAAAGCCTGACATATCCAGTCCTCAAATGAGCCATATACTGACCAAAACAAATATTCCTGTCTGATTTGCTTTCCTCCCCATACTTCCATACAATAATGCACCATCTTTTCCCTCGACTTTCCTTCTCTAGAGGGATAATCATTGCAATACTTGATCATAACTCCTAAAGGACTGTCTGGGGGTATGGTTGGTAACCTTACCACAGACTCCTTCTCGAGTTTTTTCCTCTCCTGTGGGGTATCCTGCAGCTTCTCCTTATGACCCCCCATTTCACCCTTCCCCTTGGGTTTTTCCTCACTCTTAGGACTGTCTTGCACTAATATACAGTCACCCATGGGAGTAGAAGATTTACTTTTCTTCTGTCCCATCTTCCAGAATGCCTTCACACAAACACATTCACTTCAATCGCTTCCCTCCTTTCGTGACTTGCCCCCTCTCGGGGATACAAGAACTGCACTACTAGGAGGCCCACAATCACTTCATCCTGCTGGACATCTCAGTCTTTCACACTCTGGGGTCCCCTCCCAACCAAAAGGGGGTTTGCAAATACTTACCTCTCCTGGATAAGTCTTCGTCCAACTCCTCGCTGGATGGTCCCTTCCCTGACCGGATGGCACCTGGTACTCTTACTCTCTCCTGGAGTAAGACACTTACTCTCTCCTGGAGTAAGACACTTACTCTCCCCTGGAGTAAGTCCCTGTTCAAACCCCTGCCAAACAGACCCCTTCCGACTGAAGAGGGTTCACTACTCGCTTCTCTCCTGGAGTGAGTCTTCACCCGGGCTTATGCATAAAGATTACAGGGAACTGCAGTAATTTATTTGCTTATTTGCTTTTTCTAAATCTTCTCGGTCAGAATTTCAGAATCTGTGCTGCGGGACCCCCCCCCAGGACCATCCTAAAAGGATGGGGTACCTGCCCCAGAGGGGAGTTCTACTGTCCGGTAACTCTGATCCGAGTCACGGCACCAAAAATTGTTATAAGTAAAATAACACTAGGTTTAAATATAGTAGTAAAAATTTATTAAAGATTTATGTAAAAAGGCAAATAAGCAAATCAGCTTACTGGGTGACCAGAGGAGACCCCTACTCCCTCAAGGCACACGAGTTCAATAAGTTTCAGTCTGTCTTTTATAGGTTTGTAACTGTTCGCTTCCCAAAGTCCCCTCCTAATTTTCATTTCTTCTCTTTTACGTCATCAGTTCTATCTGCGCATGCCCTGCTCTGTTGCTAAGAGTTATGCGCATGCCCTGCTCTGTTGCTAGGGAAACAATCTCGGTGTGTTTCGTTTCACTCTTTTGACGTAGTCAGTTCCCTCGGCGCAGGCGCTGTCTTGTTGCTAGGGAAGTAATCTCGGTTTGTTTCGTTTCACTCTTTTGACGTAGTCAGTTCCCTCGGCGCAGGCGCTGTCTTGTTGCTAGGGAAGCAACCTCTGTTTTATTTCGTTTCCCCTTCTTGATGTATTAACTCCCTCCCATATTGCTTTAAGTATCATTTTATATATACATCTCTAAGATCTACGGGTAACATAACAAAATATCATTAATCATTGTAACATAACATTATGGTTTGTAATTACAGTATTGTAAATATAAGTTGATAAGCAAATTATCTCTTTTTTTGGCCTTTATTGGCTATTACACTTGTTTTCACATAACTTGGCAGGAAAAAAACACTCTCACAGGTGGTTGGGCCAAAACACAGACCAAAAATAGCATCTAATTAAGCACGAATACACCTTCCCCCTTCAAACCTAGTTTAAAGTCTTCTTAATCCTTTTGCCCTTGCTAGATAGATGAAACCCATCTGACTCTAGCAGGCCTGGTGCCATAAAAATTGCCCCATGATCAAAAAAACCAAAATTTCTCTGATGGTACCAGTCCTAAAGTCCCTTATTGACAAAAATGGGTTTTCCTGTTCCTTTCATCATTCATCCCTGCTACTGCAGGAACTGAGGCAAACACCACCTGCACTCCTGTCCCATCAACCAATCGACCCAGAGCCTTGAAGTCCTTTTTAATTACCCTGGTACCCCTCTTATCAATCTCATCACTGCCAACCTGGAAAAACAGTAGTGGGTAATAATCAGAGGGCTGAATTAGTTCAGGGAGTCTCCTGGTAATATCCTTTACCTGGGCCCCAGGGAGGTAGCAGACTTCCCTGTGGGATGGGTCCGGTCGGCATACAGGGCCCTAATTTCCCCTCAGAAGGGAGTCACCTACTACAACTATCTTTCTTTTCTTCTTAATACCTGAGGTTGTGATCTGTCTGATAGATGGAATGCAACTGGGAGACCCTCCAGACAGACTTTTTTCTCAACTGTCATCTGTCTGACCCTCTATATCCAGGGTCTCATACCTATTCTGTAAGAGTACCTGGGAAGGCGATGGACGTTGGGAGGGGATTCTTTTACCTCCCTGATCAGGGACCCATTTCCATTCTCCCCCATCTACTAGGTCTTCTCCTTCTGCCTGATGGCAAGAGGGGCACTAAGGTCAGGTTCATATGCTCCCTACAGCCCGTGACCTGGACAGCTGCATGCTATTTGGGGGGGTGTAGGGGACACAAGTCCTTATATAATAAGGAAAAACAGTTCCTCATGAGGTGGTGAAACAAAGAGACTTTATTTCAAAATCCGCGCTGTTTTATCCTTTAACACCATGTGACTTCTTTAGCCAATGAGGTTACCTATGTCGGCACATGATCCCCTGGGCTCTTCTGCCCCGGCACGTACCCTGTGCCCTGGACACGCCTCCTACATCACCCCGCTCTTAATTCTCTAAAGAAGTCACGAAAACAGTGCAAAACAACAACAGTGTATACAATCAAAACAGTACATTGTAAACTACCAAGGCTCGCAATGACCCAGCACATCACTTACTTGGCCTCTTATGCTTCTATTGTAAAACTTTTAAAACTTTCTTATATTCCTATAGGGTAGTGCAACTTGGAGAAATAACTTTATTAACTTAGGGGTCTTAGTCCAACTGTGTATAAACTATAACTTTTATTAACCTGAGGGTTTTTAAATAACTGGGGATTTCAACTTTATTTAAGGAACAGACTAAGCTTAGCAAAACTAAATTCTTTCAAAGTGACCTTGTGGTGGAGGTAACGTGGTCTTGTGAGATGTTTTGTGTTTTAATATTTGACCAGTCAAACAACTCTTTTATTCATTCACTCTTTTCATTCATTTTCATTCATCGGTGGCCACCTTCACTCACACACACATACATACACACACATTTTACAGACTGCTTTTTACCACGTTGGTTATTCCTTAATGTAAACTTGAAACATAAACATAACTCTTTTTAAACTTCTGCGTTACTCTGGTTCCTGCTGTTGTGATTGCGTTCCTAAATAGGGTTTTACACACCTGGAAGAAATCTGCTTAAGTTCTTTTCTTGTGGCCACACAGGCATAGTTTCTCCCCATGTCACAAAATCTAGGGATCTCGTCCACTGTCCTGAAATCAAGTTCCTTACCATGACCGGTGATTCGGGAGAGACACAAGCCTGGGGCTTATGTTGCTTTTCATACTTACTCTTTTCAGTGCTGTCACAATTTAAAAAATTGATAACATACATAGTTTTTTACAGATGTTCTTGCAGGTTACACAGATTCTCCCCCTTTTTGTTTTTATCTAGTATGTGTTTCAATGTGTGTTGTGCTTTTTTAATAATCGCTTGTCTTATGGGTTAGTGTGGAATGCTTGTGACATGAGAATTTTCCTATTTGATAGGAAGTAAAGCTGTTTTATTATTATTGTTAATCCATTTTAGGGTACCAAAGGTTGCTAAGCAACTAAGTCATTGTGTTTTACACTCTTGCGTTTTGTCTAGTGGATGCTGTGGCAGTTATGTTTTGTGGATGTGTATCTATTTGCATGTACATATTTCAATATGTCCAATTCAGAGATGTATATATCTGTTCGCCAGATCTCATTTGCCATTAACTCTCTAGGGTTAATGCTTTCCTGAGACGGCATGGGTGTGATTTTTTGACAGTCTGGGCATACCCTGATAATGTCTGAGCTTTATTAACCGTTATTTTGAATTGTCTCTTTAGAGAATGTTTATTCTGATGGAAAAATGAATGAGACAATTTTGCTCTCTCTAGAACTCTGGTTATGGTGTTAAACATTGCTGCTTTACCAGTTTCTCAGTTTCTGTCAGTTATTGGCCCTGGCATGTCAGCGTGTGATTTTGTGTGTATTATGTAGAAATCATACCTTCTGTGAATCACAAGAAACCAAACAGAATGCATTTCAAACAACAGGTGAGGGTTAACAATATCTCAAGGAAACTAACTCTCAAGACGGGGTATTAACCTTATAGTATAACAGACATAGTTACAACATTAAAGGGTTGTTCAGAAAATTTTCCCAAGGCAATATGAATGGCAGTCAGTTCCAGAACCTGCACAGAGTCTTGGTTCATGGTCTGTACCTCTCGTTCCCATTGTCTTGTATCAGGATTTACTCAAGTCATTGCAGCATTTTGTGTTTTTCCTATATGCATCTGTGAAGGCCCTGAGGCTTTTTACTATTTCAGGTTTGCATCTGGTGTGGCTTTTAAAGGTAAATTATCGATTTCTGCCTACAATCTGTGCTTAGGGAGATGGATTGAAATATTACCACTAAAGCTTGCCAAGGCAGCTTGGAATCCTGCTTCCTCAGCTGGTATCCTATCCAAATTGTCCTTTGAAGATGGAATGTTGATGAAGGCAGGATCTCTTCCGTCCAGTTCCTGCAGTCGTCCTCTGCCTTTAATGACAAGCTTTGCAAACATCTCATTAACAGTCTACACAGTTTTTAGGTGGTGTGTGTGTGGCAGAAAGAACCACTTAGAATTTGCAGTGGGTCTTGCCAGTCTGATCCCACTGAAACAAAACTGCAATGGTTCATACCTGCTGGAAACAAGGACTAGGCAGATTTGCCGTTCAGGATTTCTCCTGTTTTGTCTGGTTTGTATCGCCTTGGCACAAATGTCTAACACCTGGTTTGCCTCTGCAGCCAGAGACTTGTCAGACCTTAGGCTGGAGTCCCCCTTTAGCAGCTCAGAGGGTGTAGGTCCCCTGTGGTTATGGTTAAAACAGGTCTTAAGCAATTGGCAGCTCCCTGAGGCTTCTGCAATTCGTGCAAATATAAAGTGTTTTTTACCTCGAGCTGCAGCAGCTGTGGAGAACCTTTTTGCTGCATGGATTCCTGTCCAAGGCAAGTCCAGAGTTGTGATTGTTGGATCTTCTCTGAAACAATCTGAAGTCCTGCATCTTGGACAGTTTTGGTTAGAGCAGTAATAACAAATGGCAGTTCATTTCTTGTGGCCGTGGTTATTAATGTGTCATCATGGTTGTTTGATATCTTGTCGGGCTATTTTGCAACTCCTGAGGAAGGACAGCCCAACAGTGATTTTGCATGGGCTGTGCATTGTTCAAGGCCATGATGAGAGAGGAAAGCCTCTGCGCATCCTCAGGGTGTGAGAGGGTGATAAAGAAATAGTTCTTTGAATCAATTACCACTAGTGGTCAATTTGCTGGGAGCATAGTGGTTGAAGGTAGTCTATTTTGCAATGCTCCTGTAAGCTTTATGACTGCATTTACTGGTTTTTCATGCTACAATGTTCTCCACTTGTCACCTTTCTTGGGGGTACAGAGTATAGGGGTATTTTTGGGGCTGGTTGATGGCACATTGCGGCTCGCCCCAAGCTGCTTCCTCTCTTGCACATGAAAGGTGGTGGCACAGAGAAGGACAGCAAGCAGTACCGCAACAAGCAGTGTGATGCTTATGGCACAGCCTTTGCCTTGTTTATGGCACCCTTGGTACAACTCAGTCCATTCTCTGCTGCTTAGGTAGTTATGGGATGTTGCTGTTAAGGGTCTCCAAGGACAATCTTTCTGAGAGTGATCAGTGTCTCCACATCTAACACAACTTGCCTTATGTCTGGTTTCTTTTTGTACTCCTAGCTGGGCTTTTCAAAAGCCAATTGCTTATACAGCATCTCTCTGGTTTCATTGTATTCAACTTGCTTGTTTAAAGCAGACTGCAGCTGGTCTAAACATCTCAAATTTAGTTCAGTACAACCTTGTAACACTTTAATGGGGGACAGGTAATCATCTTGGTTTGTAGTGAGAATGTTTTTCATAGCATTTAGGGCTTGCCTGGTTACTATGTCGCCTATCTCTCTATGGTATTTATATTGTGTATCTATTGAACTATAATTTGCATCCCTGGTTAACTGATGTGCTGTGATGCTTGCTTGTGTGTTAGCTGCTGTGTATTTGGCACAACTTTCCTGAAAGCCAGATAGCCAGACTGTATACTGGGTGTCATTAAGAAGTAATTTCATTAGCTCTTTCCAGTCATGTGGGGTGAAAAAATAGATGGAACGCAATGTTTCTAAGTACCCTAGGGTATTTATCAAAGACATGCCAGTATCTCTTACCGAACGCCTCAATTTCTCTGTAGCCCCATGCAGGGGTTGAAGCTGAGGGGACTGGCTTTGGCTAGATTCATTTGAGCATGCCTGAATATCATTCAAGCTTCCCATTCGAAGTGCCTTGTCTAGATACTGTTCCCACATGTTAAGTGACCTCCCCCCATTTGCCTTTTTGTTCCCTCCCGGTGGAACTATCCTGGTTCCCTCCTCCCCATCCCCCCATTCCTCCCACCCTATGGCTCCAGTGAACCCGGTTCCCTGTGGGGAGGTGGTGGTGGGCAGTGGGTAGGGGGCAGTGTTGCTTTCCCCTTTGTGTCTGTGGGTGGGGTGGGGCTGCACTGGGGCCGGAAGAGAAGGATCAGTGTCCGGTCCGTGTGGCGGGGAAGATGGTTGCCGCCACACCGGGCCATGTGGTCGCTGTTCATCTGCTGCGTGGGGTGGCAAATGTGCTGGGTTTCCCCCCCATCGCCATTACGGGGCCCCCTGCGGTGGTCCCATGGGCTGGGATCTCGCATCTCGGCTTTCTCTCTTCCCAGCGACTCGTGTTCCCCCGGTTCCCGTCCCTCCCCCCTGTATGTCCCGTGAGTTTCTGTTACTATGTTGCAAGTTTGGTAATTGCTTCTATGTGTGACTTGGTTCAGAATATGGTAAGATTTTAGCAGTAAAGTTAATGTTTCAATGTCTCTGTGAGGTTTCTATGGAAATGAAGCATCTTATGTTACCTTAACTCTGGGCGGCTGCAAGCACACATGTTCGGGAGTCTTTTGTCTGACCGGTTTTAGTTTCAGTTTCTCGGGAGTTGTTTTTCTGCGGTTTTTTTTCTCTTGGTATGTCTGCGAGGTTTCGGGGCTGCTCCGGCTGCGGCGGGGGGGCGCAGGGCTGCTCCGATGGCTTGGGCGGTTCCGGGTACAGCTGATGTCCTTGGCGCGGGCTGCGAGCCGCGGGCGGGGGCGCGTCTGTGGCTCGGCGGTGGTGTGTGGCGGCGGGCACTGGGGAGCATGGGCACAGGCTCGGCGCGGGTGGCTCGGCCTTTCCTTATATAATAAGGAAAAACAGCTCCTTGTGAGGTGGTGAAACAAAGAGACTTTATTTCAAAATCCGCGCTGTTTTATCCTTTAACACCATGTGACTTCTTTAGCCAATGAGGTTACCTATGTCGGCACATGATCCCCTGGGCTCTTCTGCCCCGGCACGTACCCTGTGCCCTGGACACGCCTCCTACATCACCCCGTTCTTAATTATCTAAAGAAGTCACGAAAACAGTGCAAAACAACAACAGTGTATACAATCAAAACAGTACATTGTAAACTACCAAGGCTCGCAATGACCCAGCACATCACTTACTTGGCCTCTTATGCTTCTATTGTAAAACTTTTAAAACCCTGTGCCCTGGACACGCCTCCCACAGGGGGGTTCTGTCTGGGTTACCACACTCCTGCTACCAGCAGCAGCAATGGTTTTTGACCCTTTGTAAACCATTGCTGGATCTAGTTGAGTTGGAGAAGCAAAAAAAAACCAACAAAAAAACACCACACCTATCACACAACTCACTACCAGGAGCTGGGAGGGTGGCTGCTGCACCCTTCTTGCTCACCCCGCCTGTGCAAACTGCCATGCCATGCCCCTGTTTGCGCTCCTGTATGCAGCACTCCAGGTCACTTGCTCCCTAGAGCTGTTTAAACCACCCGCAAATGGGTCTGGCAATGCCCCTTGCTCGTCTGATTGGCTGTCAAGAGCTGACAAGTCCCTTTCACTCTAATCTGCCCCAAGGGATCTATTAACAAGAACCTGGGTTACCCTTGTCCCCTGGGACTGGTCATAACAAAGGTTTCTCCAGAGCCTTCTCTTCTTTAGGCTGAATAACCCCAACTGTCTCAGCCTGTCTTCATAGAAGAGGTGCTCCAGCCCTCTGATCAATGTAGTGGCCCTCCTCTGGACTTGATCCAACAGGTCCACATCTTTCTTGTGCTGAGGGCCTTTAGGAATAGGTACCCCCCTTTTTGGAAGAATTTGTAATGGGAAAATTAGAGCTTAATTAAATGTCACTTAAGGAGAGTTTTACCTAAAAAGAAACTCCTTTTTCAAGGACGGGGAAGGTGTTTCTTTCCCTCCTGTGTCCCAGAGAGGAAGCAGCAGTCTCTCTCTCTCTCTGGTCTGAGGTGTTGCCTAAAGATCAGGAGCAGAAAAAAACTCCAGGCAAATTTAGTAGAGATAAGAGAGCAGGCCTTTAATGAAGGCCTTCTGACCATGGGAGTACAGAAAAGGTGCGCACCCGCATCCAGGGGTTCCACAATTTATGGTCTGATCCGAGAACCACCTGCCCCAGATCTGACCCCTGGCACACCTCCCCGGAAATTGAGTCAGAGGTCCTAAGACCCCTTTCTTCCTCATCTTCATCTTCTTCACAGCACGTACTGTCTTTGGAGCTTCTCCAAGGTTGCAGGCTTGAAGGTTGCTTTGACTATGATGGTATCTTGTTGTTCAGGTCTGGGGTGCAAATGTTCTTAAACAGAAGGTGTTTACTACAGTCCTACCTTGAAAGGAGCCTAAACAAGCCTAAAGAATTTAGAAAATTCTATATGAAATGGGGGAATAGAGTTTGGTAAGTGTTAACTACAATTCTAAAGTGTGACAGACTATACAGTTACATTAAATCTACAAAAAGCTAAAAATCCTAAGGCATCAGAGGAGAGACAAACCCTCACGATCTTATAGGTTGTGCCTGCCTTGAAGTTGGGGGAGGGGGGACAAAGAAGATAAGAAGTCTGGAAAAGTTCAGTGGGCGTTACTTTCTCAGGCCCAGCACTCTCACCGCTGGTGCAGAATTTTTCTTTGTAAGTTTTCAGTGTCTTTGCCTTTGAAATAAACCTTTTGAATCCTTTCCACTGCCTTGGCATTTTGGGGGAAAAATACCTACAAATATTTTACTTTACAGGGCCCCAGACCTGAACACAGTACTCCAGATGGGGTCTCACGGGAGCAGAGTAGAGCAGGAGAATCACCTCCCTGGACCTGCTGGTCAAACCTCTTTCCATGCAACCCAGGATGCAGTTGGACTTCTGGGCTGCACATGCACATTGCCAAGTCATGTTGAGCTTTTCATCCCCAAACACCCCCAAGTCCTTCTCCCCAGGGCTGCTCTCAATCCATTCTTCTCCCAACCTGTAGTGATATTGGCAAACCAGTCAACAATTGCACTCTGTAGTCCTCTGGGTTATATTTTGAAAAACTGGAATAAGTTTGGGGAAGATCCGATAACTAAAGATAAAATGAAGAGATATTGTAATCAATGGTGGTGTCTCAGTTTGAAGAGACTGGAATGTTTGCTAAAGAGGAGCAGTTATGGGACAAACCAAACTCCTCTTTCTCAGCAATTGTAAATTCGAAATTAAGGGGGCTTTAATTGAAGAAGTGTGGAAAAAACAGAAGAAATAACAACCCTTTATTAAAAGATATATGTATGTTGGCAAGAACAGTAACAGAACACAGAAAAAATAACTAGACAAAAGTCCTGTACCCAAAAGTCCCCTTCAAACAAAAGAGAAAGGTCTGAATACTTCTCTGTCTTTAGTGCAGTTCTAATCACGGTTGGCAGGGGGCGCTGTTGGATCGCTGGAGGTGCAGAGCCTGCAGTACTCTGTGTTGACCTGTAGGGGGCGTTGTTGGGTTCTGGTGGTCACCGCACGGGAGGGGGGTCTGGGGGGTGGTCTTGGATCACGGGAGAAGCCGAAAAGAAAATGGAGACCCTTTCCCCAATGGAAGAAGGGCAGTAGGAAAAAACAGTCCACCCCCACGGGACTCACTGTTGTTCTCAGATGATGGTGTTTCAAGGCTCCTCCCTTCTCTCCCAGTGAGCACACAACTCTCCGATGAAAAAAACCCAGTAGGTCCCGACTGGAGTCACGAGGCAGCACGCGAGCCGATCGAGGTCGGTGGTCAGACCTCACCAGGACGAAAAGCCAGAAAGACCAGCTTCCAGGTCTTTTCTCCAAAAATGCCTGGACACAGACCCTGTCTCTGTCCCAGACAGAGAACTCTGCAGTCTGATCTCTCCCCTCTGAGAAGAGCCAACCACCCCCTCCCAAAACTCCTCCCCTCTCCCCCATCCTCTGATGGACCATCCGTTAGGAATGCAGTCTGACCAGATAGGTTCTTTTGTAAGGCAAATTGACCCCGTTCCCCCCACTCCGTTTTCTTACAGTGGAGCAGGGGAAGAAAAATTCTTCTATTGGATTTATAACCTATAACAAGTGGTCACCTTATAAAGTGGAGAATGGGGAAAACACGTTTTTTCAGTTTAATATTATCTTATAGATGATGTTATTTTGTCAGTGTTAGAGACACCATGACTGCTTTTACAAACTCTTTTTGACCTGTTCAAAACTCCAATAGTACATGGAGAGTGACTGTTAATTATGGTGACTTGTATACAGTCACACCCCCCCTTGCAGTTACGGTACCGACGTGGTTACCCTCATGGGGAGACTCAGAAAAAATGTACATCCCTGTAAGGTGGTATTGGATCTTGCTAATGCTTTCTTTTCAATAGCCATTTACTTTGGAAAGTCAGGATCAGTTTGCCTCAGGCATTTAAAAGCAGTTTCTCTGTCTGTTGCTGAATGGTGGTTGCTGATGTAGCTCTCAGGTTGGGTGCTATCACTGTTTACCATTATATTGATGATCCCTTGATTATGCCGGAGTCACAATGAAAAATTGAGGCAGCTGCTGAATTGCTGCAGGGCCCCTTACAGGACCAAGGCTGGGCAATTAATCCAAAGAAAATACAGGGCCCTAATACTACTGTGCATTTTCTGGGGATAGCTTGGCATGGGCAGCTCAAGGAAATCCTGGCTATGGTGATACAACTGCACACTTTCCTGGGGCTTTCAGGGTACTGGAGAACATTTGTTCCACACCTGGAAGTACTAGTACGCTCTCTGTAGGAACTGACTAGGAAGAGAGTTGTTTGGCAATGGGCCAAGCAACAGCAAGAAGCCTTTGATGCCTGCAAGAATGCTTTAAGTATGCCCAATTATACATAACTGCATTTGAGGGCATTACATAGACCCTGGAGGAAAATGAAGTGGGGTTGGTAGGCTTTGACTGTCTGGCAGGTTGCCTACATTAGCCCCAAGGGGGTGGCGATATGTATTCACTGCTATGGATACAGTGTCAGGATTACTCTTTGTAATATCAGATTCTCGAGTTCTTGTGTTTCATGTGTCTTCGACAAATGCCCAGTTCTTATCCAGGGGGGACAGCACTGGAGTTCTGTTATTGGTGGCATGGACCTCCATCAAATTGAAGTTCAGTCTGAAAAAGCGCAAACCATTCCTCTTCAATATGCATGGGCAATCACCCCATCTCAAGCTACCAGGTCTGGAGTAATTTTAGCTGAAGGAGCTGGGGTAACAGCATATGTTGGCTCATTGTGCTTTGTAGATTTGCACGACATGCACACACTCTGGGTGCATCTTTGCAGGATTACTATGTAAATACTTGTGTGTGGCAACTGTTTCCTTTTTATTCTCCACACAGCAGATATAGAATCATAGAATCATAGAATCACAGAATCATAGAATCATAGAATCATAGAATAGATTGGGTTGGAAAAGACCTCCAAGATCATCAAGTCCAACCTCTGATCCAACTCCAATTACTATATCATGGCACTAAGGGCCACATCCAATCTCTTTTTAAAAACCTCCAGGGATGGTGAATCCACCACCTCTCTGGGTAGGCCATTCCAATGCCTGATAACCCTCTCTGTAAAGAATTTCTTCCTAACATCTAACCTAAACCTCCCCTGGCAGAGTTTGAGCCCATGTCCCCTTGTCCTATTGTTGGTTGCCTGGGAGAAGAGACCAACCCCCACCTGGCTATAACCTCCCTTCAGGTAGTTGAAGAGAGTGATGAGGTAGCCTCTAAGCCTTCTCTTCTCCAGACTAAACAACCCCAGCTCCCTCAGCCTCTCCTCATAGGACTTGTGCTCAAGTCCCTTCACCAGCCTCGTTGCTCTTCTCTGGACCCGCTCCAGCACCTCAATATCCTTCCTGAACTGAGGGGCCCAGAGCTGAACACAATACTCAAGGTGTGGCCTCACCAATGCAGAGTACAGGGGAAGGATCACTTCCCTGCTCCTGCTGGTCACACTGTTCTTGATGCAGGCTAGGATGCCATTGGCCTTCTTGGTCACCTGGGCACACTGCTGGCTCATGTTCAGCCTCCTGTCAATCAGCACTCCCAGGTCCCTTTCCGGTTGGCTGCTCTCCAGCCACTCTGTCCCCAGCCTGTAGCGCTGCAGGGGGTTGTTGTGGCCAAAGTGCAGGACCCGGCACTTGGCCTTGTTGAACTTCATTCCATTGGAGTCAACCCATCTCTCCAGTCTATCCAGATCCCTCTGCAGAGCCCTCCTGCCTTCCGGCAGGTCGACACTCCCTCCCAACTTGGTGTCATCTGCAAAATTGTTGATGATGGACTCAATCCCCTCATCTAAATCATCGATAAAGATGTTAAAAAGGACTGGGCCCAGCACTGACCCCTGGGGGACACCACTGGTGACCGGTCGCCAACTGGATGCAGCCCCTTTCACCAGCACTCTCTGGGCCCGACCCTCGAGCCAGTTCCTGACTGTGCTGGTTTAAAAGTTAACCAGCAGGGGAAATGAACTCAACTCAAAAGAGAGATTGTAAGTCAGAATAACAATTTAATAAAATAATACAATAAGCACAACTACACAGACAAGCAATTGGTATCAACCCACAAAAACCCAAATGTACAACCTGGCACCCCAGGGCACAAACAAAACAGTGCTCCCTGGGCCCCCCCTGAGTCCAAAGCAAAGGGAGAGGGGAAAAAAACCTGCTGGTGGGAGAGCTGCTGCAGTCCAGCTAAAAGTGGTGATTGTAGTCCAGCCGAGTGGTGGTGGTGAGCTGCAGTCCTCCTCTGGGTCCCACGAGTGGAGAGAGCGGCCAGGTTCTGAAACTCCAGGTTTATATATTCTCCAGCTCAGGCAGCAATGCTTAGCCCCTCCCCCAGAGTGGGGAATTCCATAAAAGGATGTTCAGTCCTTCCCTCAGAGTGGGGAATTCCATAAAAGGGTGTGAGGGTGCTCAGTCAGGGAATTTCCACAAAAGGGCATGAGGACAGGAGCATGGGGGGGGGGGCACCTCGCAGGCCTCTACTGACAACAGTTTCTGTGAAATGGCATGGAGGGCTATAGAATACACAGTTTTGGGCTACACCCATCCAATGATGAATCGGTCCCAGCTGCTCTAACTAGGACACTGACCCAGCACAGAGTGCCCCTGTCCAAGCCATGGGCTGCCAGTTTTTCCAGGAGTATGCTGTGGGAGACAGTGTCAAAGGCTTTGCTGAAGTCCAGATAGACCACATCCACAGCCTTTCCCTCATCCACCAGGTGGGTCACCTGATCGTAAAAGGAGATCAGGTTGGTCAAACAGGATCTGCCCCTCCTAAACCCATGTTGGTTGGGTCTGATCCCTTGTCCATCCTGTAGCTGCTGTGTGATTTCACAGAGGATAATCTGCTCCATAACTCTGCCAGGCACCGAGGTCAGGTTGACAGGCCTGTAGTTACCAGGGTCAGCCTTGCAGCCTTTTTTATGGATTGGGGTGATATTTGCCAACTTCCAGTCATATGGGACCTCCCCAGTGAGCCAGGATTGTTGGAAGATGATGGAGAGCAACTTGGCAAGCTCTTCTGCCAGCTCCCTCATTACCCTAGGATGGATCCCATCTGGTCCCATAGACTTGTGAGGATCCAGATGACTCAGTAAGTCACTATTTCCTCCTGGAATACAAGGGGACTATTTGGTTTCCTATCTCTGTCTACCAGCTCCAGAGGCCAGTTGCCTTGAGGGCCACCTGTCCTACTGGTAAAAACTGAGGCAAAGTAGGCGTTAAGTACCTCAGCCTTCTCCTCATCTCTATTAACTATGTTCCCCTCCAAGTCCCTCAAAGAATGGAGGTTTTCTTTGCCCCTCCTTTTGTTATTAATGTATTTATAGAAGGACTTTTTGTTATCCCTAACAGAAGTGGCTAATTTAACTTCAAATTGTGCTTTTGTATCCCTGATTTTCTTTCTGCATGATCTAGCTGTCTTCCTGAATTCTTCGTAAGTAGCCAGCCCTTTCTTCCACGGTCGGTAAACTCTCTTTTTATCCCTGATTTCCTTCAGAATCTCCCTGTTTAACCAAGCTGGTTGTCTTCCCCACCGGCTTGCCTTTCGGCACACCGGTACGGCCTGTTCCTGTGCACTCAAAACTTCCTGCTTGAAGCACATCCATCCCTCCTGGACCCCCTTGTTTTCAAGGGTTGTTTCCCAGGGTATGCTCTGGACTAGACTTCTGAATACGTCAAAATCTGCCCTCCGGAAGTCCAGCGTAGAGGTTTTATTGTTGTTTCTCCTTGAATCTCTGAGTATTGAAAATTCTATTATTTCATGGTCACTATTTCCCAGGTGGCCTTCAACCACTACATCTCCTGTCAGCCCCTCTCTGTTTGTAAACAGCAGGTCTAGCGGGGCCTTACCCCTGGTAGGTTCATTTACCAGTTGATGAAGGAAATATAGAGCACCTGTAGTATGCCTTCACCTGAGGTTTAAATTGGACATCAGAGGCACTTGTTGCTCGGAATGTAGAAGTAACTACACTGCACCTGGGAATTTTCCCAGTCCAGTTGCTGATGTGCTACCTCCTGTCTCAACACCACGCATGCTGTTCTGAATTTGATGGCATGTGCTGCTTCAACATGACTGCTAAATCAGCTGCATTGAGAGGAACATTTGACATTGACAGGACTCCATATGATGACTAAGGCACTGTCAGTGATGCCTTGCTAGCTGAGTGGTTTAATATTGTACAGGAGGACTGGGACATTTACCTTAAAGCATTACATGTTTATTCCTTTTCCTATATACTTTACTAAGTTCCATTGCAAATTATCATGTTCTATACTTCCAGTCCCAGCAGGAATGCTTCCTTGAGTGAGAGGGTGAAATGTAGGGACAGAAAAGTTCAATGTGGAAGGTTTATTCAAGGAGGAAAAAGAGTTTTCTCTCAAGGAAATTTTTGCTGAAACTAGGCCTCGAAAAGATCAGTGTGGGAAAATTCCATTTATTACACCTATGGATGTTTATTCTTTGCCTTTTTTGAGAAGTAGGATTCCTGTGTAGAGATGACGCTTTCTCATAGACATGCTGTGAGCCCCCTGCTGGGAGAGAGGTAGTCCATAAAAGGATGGGGAGAACACAGCCTTGAACTTATGTGCTGTCATGGTTTGAGATCTCCAAAATCCAATTCCCTAGTCCTAGCCCCCTCCCACATCTCAACCCAGTGAGAGATGGGTTTTTTTCCAGACAAACACATGAAACAGGAGGCCAGGCCCAAAAGAGTTAACTAAGAAATTTGGACCTGCTAACAAGCTGCTAACATCCAAGACGATCTCTGCTCGTTCTGTTCTACTTACTGGACCAAAGCTTAAGCTTATAGTACAAGAACATAAAATAGGCCTAGAGGCAATAAATTAGAAATATAACAGGATCAGGTAGACATTTGAATAGGAGAAATAGGCCTGGAGCCAGGGCTTTTTCCGAGCTTCACTGAGCAGGTCAAGAACAATGGAAAGGAAGAAAGGTCCAGCTGAGGAAGAGGAGTTAAAGCCCCCTGCCCCATGGATGAAGATGGGAACGACCCCTTGAAATGGGGTGCCAAGAGAAGCACCGCCCCAAGTTCCACCTATTCTCCGCCTATTTTTAATATGTATTGATAAATGTTGTAATCGTTTGAATATGCATTTAATCACATCTAAAAATTGTATAAAAGTGCTGATTTTCTGAAGAGCCGACGAGCAAGTTTTTCCAGCGCGAGCTGGCTTGCTCCCAGCGCTGCAAATAAATACCTTTGCTGCTCAAAAGATCAAAGTCTCTGAGCAGTTTCTCAGACCGATTTTTCGGATTCATTTGGCGACCTGCGGCAGCACAACTTCTCCACCCGGCTGCGGAGACCCTCGGAGGATGGGACCCCCTGGGCGCCCTTGGGTAAGTCTTTCTACCCGAAGGGGCTCCCTCCTTCGGTGATCTGTTGCGGGGGCTGGACAAGAACACTGTCTATTGATAAAAGGTATTTATATCTGGTTTCTGGTTTTGTTTATTCTGGTTCTGGTTATTGGAAACCCGTAAGTCGAAAACGGGACGCCGTCTCTCGCGGGGAATACGGGAGAGGACGTTCTTCCTGGGGAATAACCCCTCTGGGATGGTATGTTCTGGTTTTGTCTGTACTTGGCCTAATAGTGTTTACATCAAGGAAAACAAAGCACCTATATTTCCTTTGGTTATTCTTTTGTCTATGTTTTAGAGCTATCTATTATGCACTCTTGGAAAATAGCAATTGTGATAGCAGTTTGTGTGTGCTATATTGCTCTGTTTATTTTCTGTCTTCTTGCTTTGTGTTGCCGGCAATTTCGAACTCCTGAAATCTCTGTTCACCCTGAACCAATCATAGAAATATCCTGTTAAATCTGTATGGGGAGGGGATCTGAGAAATTGACTGTGAATCTACCACATAACTTAAAACCCAGAATTAAGATCTGTCCATTTTGCAATTGTTCATTGTATGTGCGTGCTCTATGTAACAACTGTTTTAAGTATATTCTAGGACCCAGATCCTCCTAAGAAATAAGGTTAGGGTTGACTTTAAATTTGTATTGTGTTAGATGTGGAAATAATCAAACTTTAGAGGAAACTAGGTGCGTCTGGTATTGTTGTAGGATTCATAGACCAGTGTTTCTTTCAATACGCCCAGAATTTTAACATCTGGTTTGGATTTTGTGTTTTGAGTATACGGATTTGTTACAAAAGTGGGCGTTCGGTGGTTGACAGCAGTATCTTGTGGATGTATGTGAATATATCGGCTCGTTGTGAGAGCCAGGTGTATTTATGGTCTAAGGGTGACATCTTGTGGATTTTTGTATTAGTGCAAGTTGGTTACAAGAACTAGTGATTCTAGAAGCTGGTTATAAAGCTGGTAATTCTAGGAAATCTTTTTTGAAAACCAGTATTAGGGTTTGGTGGTTGAATATTGTGTAGAATATAGTAGTTGTGGTTGTTAGCATATTTCAGATCTAATTCCCTGCTTTCATAATGGGAATCAGTGGAAGTAAGGAGATAAATTCTAAGACTCCTGTAGGATGTATCTTGAGTCATTGGAAGGAATTAGGAGGAACTCCTGGGGGTAATCTGAGTAAGAAGACCTTTTTAAAATATTGCCAGAATTGGTGACCTTTGTATACTTTAGATGATGGCGAAAAATGGCCTCCGCAGTGGAGCCTTAATTACAATACCATCTTACAGCTTATGTTATTTCTCCGTAGGGAGCAAAAGTGGGATGAAGTCATGTATGCCGACATGTTCTTTACATTAAGGAATAAACCAGAGTGGCAGAAAAGTTGTGGAATTAATGTAGCCCCCCAGGACCCTCTCGTGCTAGCATTAGAAAGAAATCAGAGAAATACTAAGCTGAAAAAGCATTGCTGTGATGCCTGTAGCATAGGTCAGAGGTGTCTTAAGCTGGGAAGGAGAGAGAGTGATGGAGATAGTATCTTGGACCCTCAGGAATTGCAGTCAGCTTGTTTTAGAGGACCGGAACCAGCTAGGCAAGGACCAGGTAGCCCGCAGAAATCGGGATTAGGAGCAGATAATTCTAGGAGTATAGCCGAGAGTGTAGATGACCCCGAGGAAGGGATAAGTAGTACTCATCGTGGTCAGGCTTTGGTACAGAGTGGTAGAAGAAGGAGCGGGGTCAAGACAAGGGCTCAAACAGCAGGGACTGGTCATATGTTAGTGCCTCTGCATCAGGTAATAGCACCGACAGGCACGCAGGCAAAAGTGAAAGTACCTTTTTCGGCTAGTGATCTGAACAGCTGGAGAGAGGAAGCTAAGTACTTCAGGGAAAATCCTGAGAAAGTAGCTAAGAGATTTGAATTGATTGCAAAGAATCAAGAAATAGACTGGAATGATATTGACTTAATGTTATCAGAATTGACAGAAACAGAGAAAGACCTGGTAATAAAAACAGCTAGACGAGAAGTGATAAGTCAGATTGCCACGGGAGTTCTAACAGGGGATGTAGATCAAATTTTTCCATTGCAACAACCTAACTGGGATCCAAACAATTTAGAACATTATAGAATGCTGATGAAGTATAGGGACTTGATTAAGGTGGGATTACAAAATGCTATTCCTAAAGCAGTGAATTGGGCAGCCTTGTATGATATAAGGCAGGGACGAAATGAAACCCCCACAGAGTTTTTAGATAGACTGAGGGCTGCTATGAGAAAATACACCACCTTAGATCCGTCATCAGAGGAAGGTAAACTACATTTAGTGGGGTTATTGATGGGACAAAGTAATCCTGATATTAGAAAAAGATTGCAGAAAATAGATCACCCTGCCAATAAAGACTTAGAGGTTTTGATGAATGAAGCCTGGAAAGTGTATAACAACAGAGAAAAGAGAGAAGACAGAAGGTTCACAAGAGCAATGATTGCAGTTTTAACACAGAACCCGGTAACAGCTGGACGATATTACAGAGGTCGTGGCTGGGGACAAGCAACACGGGGAAGGGGAGGTTCACCCTTTAGGCAAAAAGAGATAAGTCAAAATCAGTGTGCTTATTGTAAAAAAGAGGGACACTGGAAAAGAGAGTGTCCCACTCGGGCAAATAGAAATTCGGGGGGGGCTGTCATAGCCCATCAAGATAGTGATTGACGGGGACTGGCTGGTTTTTCCCTGGCAGACCCGCTGGTTACAATTCGGCTAGGGGAAGAAGAAGAAAAACTGGATTTTTTGGTCGACACCGGGGCAACATTTTCGGTTTTAAATCAGGAATTGATACCTAAAACTGATGATTATGTACAAGTTATTGGTGCCACTGGCCAATCAGAAAAAGCTTTCTTTTTAAAACCTCTAAAGTTTAAAATCGGGAAACAAATGGGATTGCATCAGTTTCTGTATTTACCAAGTTCACCTAAACCCTTATTGGGTAGAGATTTATTAGAAAATTTGGGAACTGTAATAAAATTTAAACAAGGTAAAATTGAATTCAGAGTAAAAGAAGAACAATTGCTGGCAGCTCTGAGTTTAGCTATGAGCTGCATGGAACCGAAGCCAAACAACCAAGATATTGATCAAATTATGAATCAAGTGTACCCCCTGGTATGGGCCACTGACATCCCGGGTAAGTCAAAATGGGCAACTCCTATTCAGATAGAACTACAACCAGGAGCTAAGCCCGTAGCAAAGAAACAATATCCACTGAGGCTAGAGGACAGAAAAGGAATTGAACCAATAATTGAAAACTTTTTGAAATTAGGACTGTTGATAGAGTGTGAATCAGATTTTAACACTCCAATTCTTCCAGTGAAGAAACCGAATGGAACCTACAGGTTAGTACAAGATCTGAGAGCAGTTGCAGCAGTGGTTGTAAACATAGAAGAAGCTAGAAAGTTTACTATGGGACAGAAAATGACTGTGTTAGTATCCCATACTGTATCTGCAGTGCTAGAACAGAAAGGGAACCATTGGCTGTCACCTTCTCGGTTCCTGAAGTATCAGGCAATCCTAGCTGAATCAGATGATGTGACCATTCAAGTGACTAACATCGTCAACCCAGCTTCATTCCTAGAAGGAAAAGCCCCAGCAGAACCTGTTGTACACGACTGCTTGGAGACCATTGAAGCAGTGTACTCCAGTCGCCCAGACCTCAAAGAAGAACCCCTCCAGGATGCAGACGACTGGTTCTCGGATGGCAGTAGTTTCGTGAAACAAGGCACAAGAATGGCTGGTTATGCAGTAACTACAACAGAACAGGTAATCGAATCCAACCCCTTACCTGCAGGAACCTCAGCCCAGAAAGCAGAACTGATAACTCTCACCCGAGCTCTTGAACTAGCAAAGGGAAAGCGAATCAACATTTGGACTGATTCTAAATATGCTTTTGCTGTTGTACATGCCCACGGAGCGATCTGGAAAGAAAGAGGACTGTTGACCACACAAGGAAAAGCTGTAAAACATGCTGAGGAGATCCTGCGATTGCTAGAGGCCGTCCAACTCCCATTACAGGTGGCTATAATACATTGCAGGGGACACCTGAAAGGCAACACCGTTCCAGAGATAGGAAACAGAAAAGCTGATGCAGAAGCCAAATTGGCTGCTGCAAGGAGTACTGAACAACCAATAGCAGCTCTAGTCCCAGAAGGATTAGACACAGATCAACA
The DNA here is from genome assembly GCF_003945725.1 of Corapipo altera. Taxonomy (NCBI): domain Eukaryota; kingdom Metazoa; phylum Chordata; class Aves; order Passeriformes; family Pipridae; genus Corapipo; species Corapipo altera. The sequence goes on from NW_020885044.1 coordinate 402,736, forward strand.
GGTAGAGTATCAAGAAACAGATCATCAGTGGATACATAAAAACGGAGGTAAGCTGCTACAAAATGGATGGGGTCAATTAAAGACAGGCCAATTAGTATTACCAGAAAAATTAATATGGCAATTTGTGAAAACAGAACATGATAAAACTCACTGGGGAGTGGATCCACTCTATCAACACTTAAAAACTAGAGTAACAGGACCAAATTTGTTCACTACAATAAAGCAAGTCACATCTCGATGTGAACTCTGCCTGAAAAATAATCCAAACACTAAACTTAAAACTAATCTAGGAGCAATAAAAAGAGGAAGCTTTCCTGGTGAGATTTGGCAAATTGATTTTTCTGAACTACCAAGAAAAGGGGGGTACCGTTATTTATTAGTTTTGACTGATACATTTTCTGGTTGGCCAGAAGCGTTTCCATGCAGAACAAATAAGTCAAGAGAAGTAGTTAAAGTCCTGTTAAATGAAATTATACCAAGATTTGGAGTACCTAAGAGTATCTCTTCAGATAGGGGCTCACATTTTTGTGCAGAGGTAGTACAGGCAATAAGTAAAACTTTGAAAATTGATTGGCAATTGCACACGCCTTACAGACCCCAAGCAAGTGGACAAGTAGAGAAAATGAATCATCTCAATAAACAACAAATTGCTAAAATATGTCAAGAGACAAATTTACATTGGTATCAAGCTTTACCTATTGCCTTAATAAGATTAAGGGTCAAGCCGAGATCAAAAGAGAAATTGAGACCATTTGAGATCTTATTTGGCAGACCCTACATGATGCAAACTGTGAACAGTGAAGCTGTAGATCAAATTGGTAATCAGTATGTGTATGATTATGTTATGGCTGTTGGGAAGCAATTACAGAAAAATGCTACAGTAGTGTTAGAACATCAACCCAAGCAGCCTGATTGTAAGTTACATCCATTCAACCCTGGTGATTGGGTATCATGATGTGCCAAAATTACAGATAGGAATGGATATTAATCTTTTCAAAGCAATGCCTAAATATCCTGATATAGAAAAACTGGTCCAAGAAGTGAACAGAACGACTAAACGAATGCTCTGGCAAGTGGAACATGACACTGAGCACATAAAAGCTGTTTTAACCAAAGTAGAAAAAGTGGGTAAACACCACTGGTGGGACATCTTCACCGGATTCTCCCCTACAGCATCACAAGTGTTCCACTACTTGATACATCCAATATTAGTAATAGGAGCGAGCACGATTATACTGCTGATTCTAACTGTTTGGCTATGGTACAAATTAAGCATCATGGTTAAAAGGATACAGATAATGTGGGCAGTGATGCATACCTATCAACATCCATTAGAACTTGACGAAGGAATTTGTAAATTCTAAACAAAAAGGGGGGAATGAAACAGGAGGCCAGGCCCAAAAGAGTTAACTAAGAAATTTGGGCCTGCTAACAAACTGCTAACATCCAAGACGATCTCTGCTCGTTCTGTTCTACTTACTGGACCAAAGCTTAAGCTTATAGTACAAGAACATAAAATAGGCCTAGAGGCAATAAATTAGAAATATAACAGGATCAGGTAAACATTTGAATAGGAGAAATAGGCCTGGAGCCAGGGCTTTTTCCGAGCTTCACTGAGTGGGTCAAGAACAATGGAAAGGAAGAAAGGTCCAGCTGAAGAAGAGGAGTTAAAGCCCCCTGCCCCATGGATGAAGATGGGAACGACCCCTTGAAATGGGGTGCCAAGAGAAGCACCGCCCCAAGTTCCACCTATTCTCCGCCTATTTTTAATATGTATTGATAAATGTTGTAATCGTTTGAATATGCATTTAATCACATCTAAAAATTGTATAAAAGTGCTGATTTTCTGAAGAGCCGACGAGCAAGTTTGTCCAGCGCGAACTGGCTTGCTCCCAGTGCTGCAAATAAATACCTTTGCTGCTCAAAAGATCAAAGTCTCTGGGCAGTTTCTCAGACCGATTTTTCGGATTCACACACCAGACTCAGAATGGGGGAAAGGGAATATATTACAATGACTGTACAAATAAATACTACAATACATTACATACAATCTTAGCTATCTCTACCATGACATAAGTATTTACAATGGATCAAATCTCTTCTCCCCTCCAAATAAAAGTCCAGGAGGGAAGAAGGAAAGATCCCTTCCAACTCTCAGCGCAGCAGCTTCTTCAGAGTAGCAGTCTATCTCTCTCTCATGCATGCAACTGTTGCTGGATCTCTGCCAGCACACACGAGGGGATATCCAAGCCCCTCAGTCCCGTCGTCTTTCAAGCGAGGGGTCTTCTCTTCCATGGACTGCATAGCAGGGACAAGCTCGCGTCACCACGTCATACCACGAAGCTCAGGGGTCTTCGTGGCAGTCCCTTTCCTCAGGGATTCAAATTCCCCTTTGCAGAGCTCCGTGCTCTGTCTCAAGGCAGCAGGGGGGCAAGGTCACCCTCTCTGCATTCCTCTCGGAGCTCTCTAGCTCCTTTCTGCAAGTGCTGTAGCACTCTGTTATGGGTTATAAGTTTGAGAGAGGAATTTTCCCTTCCCCTGCTTTCCCTGTAAGAGAAAACAGAGGTTGAGGGGGGAAGAGAATTGATTAGCCTCACAAAGGAGCTGGCATTAGCCTTACAAAAGAACTGGTTGACCTGTTTTATGGGCGATTTAGCTATGTTGAGTGGGCCGGAGGGCCGGGGCCAGGTGGGCTGGTTTGGAGTCGGAGGCAAGGGGGAGGTGGGGTTGCTTGGCTCCCGGGTGTGCAGAGAGGAGCAGGAAGGTTTTTCTGTCCCTGCTGGACCCATCCAGAGCCCAGCGGAGGAGTCTCCGAGAGGTGATCTCACTGCCCAGCCCAGCTGGATTTCTGGTCCTGCTGGCTTCAACCTGCCTGGATACCCTGCTTCCCGGGAGCTGCTGTGCCTCAATGGGGAGCTTGCTTGCCCGCGGGAGAGGAGGGGGAGCTTCTTTGCTGAGACGTCATCGTCTGAGACTGCAGTGAGTCCCTGCCACTAGGGACAGCGGTGAGTTCCCGTGGGAGTGTACTGCCTGCCTTCCTTTTCGTCCCCACGGAGGCGAGGACCCCCCCATCTCCTCCTCGGCTTCCCTGCGTGGCCCGGGACCGCTCCCTCCAGCCCCTCTCCCCGCGGGGTGACTGCCGGAGCCCACAGCGCCCCCTGCCGACCACGACCAGGTACTGCAGGTCCTGCACCCTCCAGCGTTCCCACAGCGCCCCCTGCCGACCACAACCAGGTACTGCAGGCCCTGCACCTTCCAGCGCTCCCACAGCGCCCCCTGCAGGCCACAATTGGGACTGTGCTAAGGGACAGGAGGGTATTCATTTAGACTTCTTGTTGTTACTGTTGTTTCTTGCTACTGTTTTTGCCAACATATATATATCTTTTTAATAAAGGGTTGTTATTTCTTCTGTTTTTTCCACATTTTCCTCGAGTAAAGCCCCTTAATTTGACATTATAATTGCAGAGAGAGAGGAGTTTGGTCTACCTCATAACTCATCCTCTTTAGTAAACAGTCCAGTTTCATTCAAACTGCGACACACTCCAAGGCTCTTTCAAGTAAGAGTCCATCATCTTCCTCCTTTCAAGGAGGGGTCTCAAAGGAGTCTGGGGTCTTTATTCAGTTCTTACCCCTAAAACTCTGTCTCTCTGCTGCTGGCTTTCTTTCTCAGCTCTCCCAGACAACTCTGGCTTCCTTGCTCAGTTGCATGCTGTTTCTGCTGCTTCTTATCTCTTCTGCTGGCTCTCTGCCACGGTTCTTCTGTCAGTGCAGTTCTGCCGCTGCTGCTGTTGCTCACAGTGAAGAAACATCTCCAGGTTCAGCTACAGACACTTAGTCCAGCTTAACACTGTTCCAAGTCTCTGTAGCCCCCAACTGGGACTGGGGGGAGGCAGGAGCCCCCCAGAGGGCTCCTGCCCCTCTCTTCGTGGTTCCTACAACATGGCTACCACTTCTACAACAAAACTACAACTCTTCCGTTTGCTTGTGGTATGTTTACATTTCGCAGAAGCACTCATTGGCTAAATCTTCAAAACTTTCAAGGGTTACCACCCCCTGGGGGTTACCACTTTCTTAGCTTCAGGGGGAAAACCTGGTTCAAACCACTACAGTGCATGCAAAAGGTGTTGTTATAAAAGCACCGGAAACAGGCTTGATGGGTGCTCTTTTCGCCTGCTGTGTGAATTAACAGCATATTTTGGGTTTCCAACTTCAGAATAAACTTATCCTTAATACCTTAGCCATGGTCTGGTCCTCTGGGTACATATCAATTCTTACAGTAAGGATAAAAAGGAATAAGGGAGACTGTCTCATTGAGTCACAAGGTTCAGAGTGGACTCCCTTGCAAAACTTGGCCGCAGACTTGACCAGCTGTTTAGGCCTAAAGGTTTTAACAGCACTTAAACTTAACAGTACTTAATCAATAGCCTAATTTAAACAATTTAACAAAAGATTCTATAGAATTTACTATAAGCACAACAGCAACTCACAGGCCTAACTTACTTACAAATCTAAAGTACTTAAGAATCTAGGAGAGCGACATTCCTAGTACATTTGCTATAGCATATGCACACTCACATGCACACAGACCTAAAGGAGTATGTACAAGGTATATACCTGTGAAAAATTCCCTTCAAGTTCAGTGAAGTACTCACATCGGATGCCTTTGCATCTTCTCAGTGGGTGAAGGGTTGAGCCTCGAGGAGTGAGGTTATGAGCCTAGGATCCATTGGCGGTGTTTGGCCTTGATCCTCCAAGTATAGCAAACTTGACAGTTCGCTAGCTCTGAGAGTTGTCCCACTCAGAGGGAGATTGCTGGTCCGGGAGAGCTCAAAGGATCTCACTTAGGACCATATTTATAGGATTGCAAGAGAGTTGACTTTCATCATTGTAATTTTTCTTCCTGGTCAAAATTTGGGTCAGTAACTTTCTTTGAAATTTCAATAACAAAAATGATGTTCCACTTTGGTTGTTATTCAGGTCAGAAAAATAAGTTTCCAAGGCTATTCATTAAAAAATCAGAGCTCATTAGACAGCACTAGTTCCGGGAACAGACGGTGTTTCTGATAAGCTCAAGAGGAGCTTGGCCCAGGTGCATCAAGGCTGAGGCCTAACGAGCATTTCTGAGATCTTAGTGTGGCCCAAGGAGGGCAGGGGAGGGGGGCAATTGTACCACCACACCCAGGTGGCCAAGAAGGCCAATGTCATCCTTGCTTGTATCAGAAATAGTGTGGCCAGAATGACTAGAGAAGTGATCTTTCCCTCTGTACTCGACACCGGTGAGGTTGTACCTTGAGTACTGTGTCCAGTTTTGGGCCCCTCACTACAAGAAAGACATTGAGGCACTGGAGCACGTCCAGAGAAGGGCAACAAAGCTGGGGAAGGGTCTGGAACGTAAGTCCTATGAGGAGTGTCTGAGAGTACTGGGGTTGCTTGGTCTGGAGAAAAGAAGGCTCTAGGGAGACCTTATTGCTCTCTACAAGTACCTAAGAGGAAGTTATGGAGAGGTGGGCATTGGCCTCTTCTCCCAGGGAAGCAGTGATAGGACAAGGGGAAATGGCCTCAAGTTGCACCAGGGGAGGTTCAGGTTGGATGCTAGGAAAAATTTCTTCACTGGAAGAGTGGTTAAGCATTGGAACAGGCTCCCCAGGGAAGTGGTGGTGTCACCATCCCTGGAAGTGTTTAAAAAATGAGTAGACATGACACTTCACGATATGGCTTAGTGGGCATGGTGGTACTCAGTCAAAGGTTGGACTTAATGATTTTGAAGGTCTTTTCCAACCTTAATGATTCTATGATTCTCTGTTTCTTTCCCATCATCTTCCTATATTTCTAAGTTAAACTGGGAGTAGTTTCTTCTAGCATTTGGTTTTATATTTTTTCATTTTATTTTCCTAATCCATGTTGATAGGAAGAAGAAACCCCATTTCATTGCACTGCTTGGCATGGCTAATACTTGCTAAAGCACTTTGTGAAGCAGGTTGAAATGTGAACGTTAAAAACAAAGAAGGGGAGACTTTGCTCCTGAGAGCATCTGCTAGGGGTTACCATGTTATTATGGAATGCTATGAGGAACTGGACTTTTTTAATTGCCTTAAAACATTGCTACTGGAGCGAGCTATCCAAGCCTCCTGCCAGGAGAGTGAAGATAAAGGCTAAGGGGAGGAGGACATAGTGCACAAACTGTTAATTTTGAAGGCTTGGGGGGTGACTCTTTGGGTGTGTAACACTGTGATGGACTAAAATGTTGGTAATGTCTTAAACACTGTCAAAATCATAGAAAGACTTTTTGTCGAACTGCAAGGAAGCAACTGCCTGTCTGCAACCACCGAAGCCTGACTGAAATTTGGACTGTGAAGGAGGACTTGAGATAAGACTGTTGTCTAATGATCTCAAGTCTGAGGAGAAGTAAATAAGGCTCGGGAAAGAAGAATGTATCTGTGTTAAGAATCGGCCCTAGCTGGGCCCAGGAGGTGGTGGAGGAGAAGGGGTTTGGGTGTGTGATGGTGAAATCTTTCCACACCAAATTGAAGAAGTAAAACACACGGGACATTCACGTGAGAGGCAGCTGAGAAGGGGTCATAAACCATCAAAGACCCCCAAAGCACACCTTCTCCCCCCCCGACTCATTCTTGAGGCCTTCTACCACCAGAGGACTGCACGTGATCCAAGTGGGGCAACAAATCCAGAGTCTATCACAAGAGACTGCAAAGCTTCCCCCCCAGGGGAGGTGCCTGGCATCTCCTCAATGTACATTAATCCACTGGAGGCTATGTTTTGTGGGACCCTCACCACCAAGAAGACCAGAAGAACCAGATCGCCAGGATGCTGCCGGGGTCCATGGAGTGGTGATACATTTATATTTTAATCTCTGTCACTTTCTTTCCCCCCTCCTTTTTCCTATTTTTTTCTATCTCCCTTTCTCTGTCTCACATTTACCATTAAATAAAACTCATACTATCGCCTTTGGCATCTGGTCTCATTTGCACCTTAATTTGAGGAGAGGCATTTGTAATAATTTTAATAATCGGATCATAACAGATGCCTATCTAAAGGAGACCAGTGGCATTCTCTGTGTATGTGATGTTTATCTCCTATGGGCCAGGCTGTGACAAAGGAGGCCCCTGTGTGCACACACCCATCACCACCCTGGAGAAGGCCTTGATGCCTTAAAATCCATATTACATAGATTTTAATATAGTTTTTTAACACTTTTATAATGGAACTTTTAGCTAAATACCTTTTGTAGCAAATTCCTGAAATATTGTTTATTATTCCTTGTCAAGAATTCCAATGGATAAAGATTTTTAGAACATCTAGTCTGTAGAGAATGTCCTTAGACAAGACATAACAGGCACATTGCTTGATATAACCAAGTCAAAACTACTCAAGAGGACTCAGAAGCCTTGAAACTGTTCCAATAAAGGAAGAAGGTGATGACAAAGAGGAGTATGGGGAGGAAGGGGTGGTCTTTTACAACCACCAACTCAATTCTGGGAGGCATGTCTAAGGGAGGTCCGATAGGACGGACAGTTTTTGGGCTGGGTGTAAGCAATCATGTAATGGTCAAATATTATAATTAGATAGTGTTATAAAATTTGTAAAGCCTATTCTGTGTGGGTGTGCAATATGTATATTGTGCACCTAAAGCACTTTAATTAAAGAACTGCTCTTTACCTTTTCCTACTCAAAATTGTCAAGAAAATTATTTGTTCGATTTTAGGTAGCAGCCTTGCCTTTTAGCAGGGGTGCCTCCGAAGTACCCCCATCCCCCCCAAGCCTAAATGACTTTGCAAAAAACCAGCACCTCCAGCCTCTGCAAAAACAGCCCCCCCCCACACACAGGGGAAGCACCAGGAGGGTTTCTCAGGGTATATAAATCCATTGAACTTTATGTTTCATGGGCTTCTCTTCCCCCATCACTCCCCAACGGACCAAGACACCAACGACAACAACAACCAAGTTCATCAGAGACCTGTGAGTGGTGACTATAAAACTTTTACTCTTTTCTCTCTTTCTTTCTTTCTTTTCCCTTACATATTTCCTTGGGTGATATCTTTATGCTTTTACATTGCTATATTACAACCAAAACAGCTACATACCTGTTTTCCTTTGCAACCGAATTGTTCTAAAATAAACTATTTATATATCTGTAAACATTGATCATCTAGTATTGATTTACTCTAATTCACTCCAGGAACTTATTAGCAAAAATAAAAGTTACTCCTGCCTGGCAGGGCAGATCATAACAAATGCTTGGCAGAATATGGAGCTAACCTTGATGCAACAGAGAATGTTAGTAATGGGTGAATGAGGTGCTTTTAGTCAGGAATTATGTCCATAGATCACATATATCATAGAGTAGTACCTCTGAATTGCTTCATTTGAATGGTACAAGACATTATTATTTTTATGACATGGGGTTTTTGAGTGTTTCTACAGAGAATATTGATGACTCCAATAGTCTTTAAAGTTGCTGACTAATTATTTTTCCATGATTGGCTTTATTTTGATTCATTATTGCCTTATCAATTAACACCTTATAAGCAACACACTCTCTATGGAAAATAGCAGGAATGCTGAATTCTGTAAAAGGCAACAAGATAACTTAAAAGAAAAGAATAATTTACTGTTTGCCTTTGATATCTATGTGTCAGATAAATCACACCTATTTCCAATAATCTAAATACAAGCCTTTAAAAAATATAACTATGATTCAGAATGATTTTTTGTCTTTCAGGATGTGATCTCAAGAAATAAATTTTGCCTTTAATTCCTTATGCTTACACTATGCTTATCCTTATAGCTAGCTTTATTGCTCATGGAATTGTCATTATATCTAAATAGTTACTAAAGCAAGTTCAAGAAAATGTTTTTGTTTCTAAAATAATTACATTGATTTTTCCAGCCACACTCTTTAGGTTGTTCCACAGAGAAAAAGCTGTCTCTAAAGCTACTAATCTCTAAGCACATGGTATGACTTTTATTTCACTAGCTTCGGTCAGCAAATACTACAGTGGTTTAAGATACTCAACTCATTGTTATAGTTGGTCACTCTCCCAGTCCCTCTGGAAGTCATCAGCATAAAATGTGTATTTGCACTTCATTCCAGTGAAAACCTCAGTCATTTAATGTAAATCTGCTTTCATCCTATAGTTGACTTGTTTTGACAGTGTACTGGTTCTGGCTGGGATAGAGCTAAATTTCTTCATAGTAGCTTTCAAAGTGTTATGTTTTGGATTTATGATGAAAATAGTATTGATAGTACAGGGATGTTTTAGTTATTGCTGAGCAGGGCTTACAGAGAGTCAAGAGCTTTTCTGCTACTCACCTCACCCCACCCCACCAGTGAGTAGGCTGGGGGTGCACTAGAAGTTGGGAGGGGACACAGCTGGGACAGCTGACCCCAACTGACCAGAGGGATATTCCATACCATATGACATCATACTCAGCAGTAAAACTGGGGAAGAAGGAGGAAGGGGGGTATTTGGAGTTATAGCATTTGTCTTTCCAAGTAACTGTTACGCATGATGGAGCCCTGCTTCTGGAGGTGGCTGAACACCTGCCTGCCATTAGAAAATATTGAGTGCATTCCTTGTTTTGCTTTGCTTGTGCATGCAGCTTTTGCTTTCCCTTTTAAACTGCCTTTATCTTAACCCACAAGTTTTCTAACTTTTACCCTTCCAATTTTCTTCCCCATCCCACTGTGGGAGAGAATGAGTGAATGGCTGTGTTGTGTTTAGCTGCCTACTAGGGTTAAACCACAACAGCTGCTGTGTATCTCCTTGCCTCCACCTCCAAAAAAGAAAAAAATAAAGTACGTATCAGGGACTATGAGAGAGAAATAGACTGGTAGAATCACACCTTTCCATTCCTGAGAGAAATGCAGCAAATGGAAGCCCAGCAAGAGTAAGAAGAGCCCTGACCCTCTTGCCATCAGGCAGAAAGAGGGAACCTAAAAGACCAGGGGGAATGGAAACAGGTCCCTGCTTGGGGCAGCAGGAGAATCCCCTCCCAGCCTCCCTCGCCTTCCCAGGTGCCCTTACAGGATAGGGTCAGGTAAATAATAGTGAAGGTGAAGGTCTACGGGGGATGGGGGGGGGTGTTGCCCAGAGCAAATCAGTCAAATGAGACACAAAACAGATACAGCTGTTAAGAAAGAAAGAAGAGTAATTGTTGCAGGTGACTCCCTTCTGAGGGGAACTAAGGGCCCCATATGCTGACCAGATTAATCCCACAGGGAAGTCTGCTACCTCCCTGGGGCCAGGTAAGAGAGATTACTAGAAGACTCCCTGGACTGATTTGGCCCTCTGATTATTACCCACTGCTGGTTGTCCAGGTGATGAGGTTGAGGAAAGGAGTCCTAGGTTAATCAAAAATAACTTCAGGATAATGGGATGACTGGTTGAAGGGACAGGAGCACAGGTGGTGTTTTCCTCAATCCCTTCAGTAGCAGGGAAGAATGCCACAAGGAACAAGAGAAGTCACCTGATCAACACATGGCTTAAAGACTGGTGCCGTTGGTGGAATTTTTGCTTTTTTGATCATGGGGTGGTTTATACGACACCAGGCCTGCTGGATACAGATGGGGTTTGCCTGTCTAAAAGGGGGAAAAAGATTCTAGCCCATGAGTTGGCGGGGCTGACTGAGAGGGATTTAAACTAGGTTTGAAGGGGGAAGGGGATAAGACCAGGCTCAACAGAGATGAGCGTAGGAGTGGCAGGCCGGTGTTGGGAGGGGTGAAATCAATAGCCCAGCTGAAGTGCATCTACACAAATGCAGCAGTGTGGGTAACAAACGAGGAGCTGGAAGCCATTGTGCAGCAGGAAATCTATGATGTAGTCGCCATCACGGAAACATGGTGGGATGACTCACATGACTGGAGTGCTGCAATGGGACAGGCAAGGAAGGAGAGGCGGTGGGGTGATTCTGTACATTAGGGAGTGTTTTGACTGTATAGAGCTCAAGGATAGTGATGATAAGGTCAAGTGCCTATGGGTGAGAATCAGGGAGAAGACCAAGAAGGCAGATATCCTGGTGGGAGTGTGTTATAGACCACTCAACCAAGATGAAGAGGCAGATGAAGTATTCTACAAGTAGATGGCTGATGTTTCATGATCGCTAGCCCCTGTTCTTGTGGGAGACTTTAACTTGCTGGATGTCTGCTAGAAACTCAACACAGAGGAGAGGAGACAGTCTAGGACATTCCTGGAGCGTGAAGTAAGGAAGGGGGTCATCAAAACCGCTACCTTGGACTTCCCGAGGGCAGACTTTGGCCTGTTCAGGACACTGGTTGAGACAGTCCCTTGGAAAATAGTCCTGAAGGGCAAAGGGGTCCAGGAAGGATGGACATACATCAAGAAGGAAATCTTAAAGGCACAGGAGCAGGCCATCCCCATGTGCCACAAGATAAGCAGGAGGGGAAGACAAACCTGGCTGAATAGGGAACTTTTGCTGGAACTCAGGGAAAAAAAGAGTTTATGACATTTGGAAGAAGGGACAGGCAACTCAGGAAGAGTACAAGGATGTCCTTAGGTCATGTAGAGAGAAAATTAGGTGACAGCTCAGCTAGAACTGAATCTGGCCACCACTGTGGAGGATAATAAAAAGTGTCTTTATAAATACATCAACGACAAAAGGAGGGGCAAGGAAAATCTCCATTCTTTACTGGATGCGGGGCGGAACATTGTCACCAAGAATGAAGAAAGGGCTGAGGTACTTAATACCTTCTTTGCCTCAGTTTTCAACAATAAGACAGGTTGTCCTCAGGACAACTGGCCTCCTGAGCTGGTAGACAGGGATGGGGAGCAGAATAGTCCCCCTGTAATCCAGAAGGAAGAAGTTAGTGACCTGCTGTGCCACTTAGATGCTCACAAGTCTATGGACCAGATGGGATTCACCCAAGGGTACTGAGGGAGTCAACAGAAGAGCTCACCAAGCCACTCTCCATCATTTATCATCAGTCCTGGTCAACTGAGGAGGTCCCAGATGACAGGAGGTTGGCCAATGTGATGTGCATCTACAAGAAGGGTCAGGAGGACATAGGGAACTACAGACCTATCAGTCTGACCTCAGTGCCGGGGAAGTTTATGGAACAGATCATCTTGAGTGCCATCATGCAGCATGTACAGGACAGCCAGGGGATCAGGCCCAGCCAGCATGGGTTTAGGACAGGCAGGTCCTGCTTGAACAACCTGATCTCCTTTTATGACCAGGTGACCCGTCTAATGGATGAGGGAAAGGCTGTGGATGAAGTCTACCTGGACTTCATCAAAGCTTTCAATACTGTGTCCCATGGCATTCTCCTGGAAAAGCTGGCAGCCAATGGCTTGGACAGGTACACTCTTTGATGGGTTAAAAACTGGCTGGATGGCCAGGCCCAGAGAGTGGTGGTGAATGGTGCTACATGCAGTTGGTGGCTGGTGAAAAGTGGTATTCCCCAGGGCTCAATATGTGGGCCAGTCCTGCTTAATATCTTTATCAATGATCTGGACAAGGAGATCTAGTGCACCCTCAATAAGTTCGCAGACAACACTAAGTTGGGTGGGAATGTTGATCTCCTGGAGGGTAGGAAGGCTCTGCAGAGGGATCTGGACAGGCTGGATTGATGTGCCAAGGCCAGTGGTATGAGGTTCAATAACACAAAATGCTGGGTCCTGCACTTGGGTCACAACAACCTCATGCAGAGCTACAGGATGGGGGAAGAGTGGCTGAAAAGCAGCCCAGTAGAAAAGGACCTGGGAGTGCTGTTTGCCAGCCAGCTGAAAATGAGCCAGCAGTGTGCCCAGGTGGCCAAGAAGGCCAATGGCATCCTGGCTTGTATCAGAAATAGTATGGCCAGCAGGACTAGGGAAGTGATTGTCCCTCTGTACTCGGCACTGACGAGGCCACACCTTGAGTCCTGTGTTCAGTTTTGGGCCCCTCACTTCAAGAAAGACATTGAGATGCTGGAGCATGTCCAGAGAAGGGCAACAAAGCTGGTAAAGGGTCTCGAGAGTAAGTTATATTAGGAACAGCTAATCTTTTGTTTTAAGGAAAAGGGAATACAGTCCCAAGATGAATGGGCTGTCTGGATGAGAGCCACCAGGAGTGAAGTCAGCTAGACTGAGCAGTAACTGAGGGAAAGGTAATTCTGGCAGGGCAAGATCACGACCATCAACCCATTGACCACCTCCTTAAAATGGACCCCTGACTCAAATGGAGGGAAGACCTGCACCTGTGGACTAATTAACCATGAGAAGCGAGAGATATAACTAGCAAGTGAGGGTTTGAGTACTAATTAATAGAAAAGTTATGTAATTTGTAATCAATGAATGCTGATGCCTTTGTTTGTTAAAATGTATAAATAGTGTAAAGTTTTGATGATCGGGGAGCCAGCCTTTTGGGGATTTCCAGCCAGTTCCCTACTTTGCACAAACTAGAATAAAAAATGGAAATACTTTGCCTCATTGTGTGAATTGGTGCTGTGCACCAGGTAACTAGCCCACGTTTGAGACAACAGTACTGCGTCCAGGTCTGGAGTCCTCAGTAAGACATGGACCTGTTGGAGCAGGTCCAGAGGAGGATCATGAAGATGATCAGAAGTCTGGGGCACCTCTCCTGTGAAGACAGGCTGAGAGAGTGTATTCGTGCATAATTAGACGCTGTTATTTTTGGCCCGTGTCTGGACTTACCACCTGCAAAAGTGTACTCTTTTTCCTGCCAAGTTATGAGAAAACAAGAACTGATAAATGGAACTTTGTCATTGGAAAGGAAACATCTTGTGTAAACCAAAACTAATTGGGGTCTGGCTATTTGCCGACAGCCAGTCAAGGAGAAAGAGGAGGAGGTGATGAAATAAAAGACCACTGATCCATTATGAGAAACCCCTGCTGTAAACTGCGCAAGTGCAATTGGAATTCCACTTACATAATGAGGGGAGGGACTGGAGAACGGGGGAAGGACTGGAGGCCTCTAACTGGGCGGGTGCTGGCCACACACGCCCAGGTAAACGTCACAGACTGACTGTATTAAAGGCAGACAGCTCTTGCTCAGGGCAGAAGCATGCTTTACACTGAGTACAATGTTGCCTCTGCAGGGACGCCTGCCAGCGTGTCAAGCCTGCCAATGCCCTGAGGATGCAGCTATGGCTATTGGGAATTTTGAACATTTTGGGGTTGGTCTGTACAGCAACTGTAGATAGCACATTATGGCACCGAGGGCACGGAGCAAACAGATTGGGTGCAAAATGGTAAAATTGTTTATTCGCAGGCAAACACACTTTTATATACCCCTATGACATCACGTGGTATTTCCCCCACAGTTCTTAGTGAGTCCTTCCAGTGGGCATGCTCCATCGAGTCCTTCTCCAGGGGCTTGATGCAGAGACTACATTTCCCATGCTTCCTTGCGACATACTTCCTATACAGTGTTAACCCCTTCTACCACATATCCCCCTCTTTTATTATAATAACAAGTTATAGAAAAGTATAACTCTAAAACCTTCCTTGATATAAAACAATCTTAACTAGCTATACAAATCAGGACCTAAACCTACAAGACCTTTATTAGAACTAGTTACTCTATATATTAACTTCATTAACCATGCAACCTTCATTTATCCAGGGTTTATAACAAATCGTTTATGTAAGACTTTATATCTGAGGGTATTTATGTAACTGGGTGAAAAACATCAACTTTATTTTAAGGGGAAATGTGTTAGAGTACGGATATTGTGCTTAACTGTTATTTGAGGACATTGGTGTGGTTGAGGTAGTATTGTTGTATAATTGTGCTTTTATTTGAGGTATTGTTGATACTGAGTGTTCTTGAATTCACACACACACACACATTTTTCCTCTCATGCAGGCAGCTGCCCTCTCACACTTCATGCACACATGTTCTGCATTTTTATTCTGTTTTGCTTTTCAACCATAAGTATATATTAGCAGCAATTATTGACTGTGTGTGTGGCATATTGAATGCACGGACTCAGGGGGTGAAGAACCGAGACATTTTATTTAAAAGGATACAGCCTTTTATAACCAACACAAACAGGAAAACATTCCTTATAAGGTAAAAACTGTGACCACAGCATCTGATTGGCTGCTAACTGTCGCATGGGGACATGGCAGGCTTTTGGGGCTGCAAACTCATTCCTGTGATGAGTTGCTCTGTGCTCTGCAAAGGTCTGGTTCTTTCCAGGCCTTCAGCCTGCCTATTTCCCACAATTCTCCCTTCTTTATTTGTTAAGGGCACTTGTTTAATTGTAAATATTATAAACATTTCAATAAATATAGTATAAAAATATAAAAATATACACATAAACCAATCCCAACTGCAACATATATTTAACTAACTATTTAACTCTCATCCCTTAAAGAGATCCCCAAATAGGTTAAACCTTGCATCAGGCAAATAAAGAACTGTTAGACGTTAGGTTGGAGTCCCCGTTTAGCAGCTCAAATAGAGGATGTAACTCCTCTGTGGTTATGCCTAAAATAGGGCTTAACCAGTTGATGACTCCCAGAAGTTTTTGCAACTCGTGTAAAGTTAAAGTGTTTTTTACCTCAAGCTACAGTGGCTGTGGGGAAATTTCCTGCTGCATGATTTTCCATCCAAGGTAACTCCAGGGCTGCGATCGTTGGATTTTCTCTGGAGCAACCTGTAACCCTGCATCTTGGACAGCATCAGTTAGAGCAGCAACAGCAATTTGCAGTTCATGTTCTGTGGCCATGGTAATTAAGATAACATCCATATAATGATAGATGATAGCAGAGGGAAAACGCCTTCTGATGGGATGAATAGTGTTTGCCACTATTGTTTGAGATATTGTTGAACTATTTTTCATCCCCTGAGGAAGGACAATTCAGTGATACCTTTGCATGGACTGTGCATTGTTCAAGGACAGGATGGAGAAAGCAAACCTTGACGCGTCCTCAGGGTGTAGGAAGATGGTAAAGAAACAGTCCTTTAAATCAATCACCATTAGTGGCCAATTTGCTGGGAGCATAGCGAGTGAGGGCAGTCCAGGCTGCAGCGCTCCCATGGGTTCTATGACTGCGTTTACTGCCTTTAAGTCCTGCAACATCCTCCCCTTCCCACTTTTTTTGAGAATGCAAAACACAGGAGTATTCCAGGGACTGCTTCTAACTGTTCCCTTGCAAACTCTCTTAAATGTTCAAGCTGTTCCTTTTTCATAGGCCATTGGTCCACCCAGACTGGCTGCTTGCTTTTCCAGACCAACTTAATCAGTGCTTGGGATGGCTGACCAATGACCTCTATTGAAAAACCTGGCTGCTTGCAGGAGGAATTTGCATGACTGTGCCGAACTGTCCGAGAACATCCCTCCCCCACAGTGTACATGGAATGGGAGCAACAAAAGGAGCTACCTTGGCTATTTGTCCCTCTGGCCCCAAGACAGTGAGTACTTGAGCACTCTGTCTGGGCCTTTTTGTACCTCCCACCCCCTGAATGGTTGCAACTGGGCAAACAGTGGGCCAGTTAAGTGGCCATTCGGAGTCCTTTATGATGGAAACATCAGCTCCTGAGTCCACAAGGCCTGTAAATCTATGCCCATTAACTTGGCATGTCATGAGCGGCTGTGAGACTGTGATGGCTGCTGCCCAGTAAACTTGTGGCTGTCCTGTGCTACTGAAGGCCCCTGAACCTCACTCCCGCTCCCCCTCCCCTGCAGGTGACGCAGTGTAGAAGGGGATTAGTTGGGCGATTTTTTGTCCCTTTGGAATGAAACAGGAGGGTGAAGGGGTCCAGGCCATTATTAGAATCTCACTATGAGAATCTGAGTCTATCACTCTAGGAAGCGCAAATAAACCCATTTTGGTAGTGGAGGACCTTCCAATCAGTAGTGCGTGTACCCCTGGGCTAAGGGGACCTGTTATAGATTAGGAAATCAGGGGAATTTTTTCTTCCCCTACCCCACTCCAAGGGAAAAAAACGGAGTGAGCAGGGGGGAAGGGAGGTCATTAGCGTTACAAAGGATGTAGCCTACCTAGGTTAATGGGCCATTTGGAGAGAGGAGAGAGGGAGGCGGGAACTGGCTCTGTTCGGAGGGGTGAAGGGCAGACTGCATTGTTGGCTCCCTGGGTGCAGACAGGCATTTTGGGGAGGGGGACCGGAGGTCTAGTTTTCCTTTGGCTGTTCATCCTGGTCAACTCGACTTCTCATCCTGCTGACTTCGACCTGCCTGACTGTCCTGCTCCCCGGATCTGCTGTGCCTCAATGGAGAGTTTGCTTGCCCGCGGGAGAGGAGGGGGAGTTTGTTTTTTTTTTGAGACACCACCACCTGAGACTGCGGTGAGTCCCTGCCACTTGAGACAGCGGTGAGTTCCCGTGGGAGTGTACTACCTGCCTCCCTTTTCGTCCCCACGGAGGGGAGGACCCCCCCCATCTCCTTCTTGGCTTCCTCATGCAGTCCGGGACCGCTCTCCCCAGGCCCCTCCCTTCCCGCGGGGTGACTGCCGGAACCCACAATGCCCCCTGCCGACCACGACCAGGTGCTGCAGGTCCTACAGCTTCAACGATCCCACAGCGCCCCCTGCCGACCACGACCAGGTACTGCAGGTCCTACGCCTTCCAGCGATCCCACAGTGCCCCCTGCCGACCACGACCAGGTACTGCAGGTCCTACGCCTTCCAGCGGTCCAACAGCGCCCCCTGCAGGCCACAATTAGGACTGTGTTAAAGGACAGGGAAGTATTCATTTAGGCTTTTTGTTGTTGTTGCTGTTGTTTTTTCTGGGATTGCTGTCTAGTTCTTCTGTGGTTTTATTGCTGTTTTTGCCAACACACATATATCTTTCAATAAAAGGTTGTTATTTCTTCTGTTTTTCCACATTTTCCTCGAGTAAAACCCCTTAATTTTGATATTACAATTGCTGAGAGAGAGGAGTTTGGTTTACCTCATAACTCGTCCTCTTTAGCAAACAGTTCAGTCTCATCAAACTGAGACAGGACCCCAAAGCCCAGTCGGGATTAGTACTACCTCTGTGGAAGTTATGAAGACTAAGTCCCGGTTGGATAAGTCCAACCCACCGCTGGCTGAGGTGGAGGGGTACAAAGCGCTGGCTGAGGTGGGGGGCACAAATTGCTAGCCTGTTCCCTCGTGTCGCATTTATTTGTTGTACCGGGGCATGCGACAACGCCCCTTGCTTCCAGTTTTTTGGCCCCCTTCTCCCTTTTGGGTACTTGCGGGGTGCTACTGCTAAGGGTCTCCTAGGACAATCTCTTTGAAAGTGGTCGGGGGCACCACAGATGTAACAACCACTTTTGGGTCTGGCTCCTTCCTGCACTCTTAGCTGGGCACCTAGTGCTGTTGCTAACAAGTCAGTCTGATGTCCCATTGAACCAACCCCTTGAAAGACGCGAACCAACTCGGCAATGCTGCAACTCTCTCTTTTAGGAAGGGTCTGCAAAGCTCCTTTACAGTCTGGGTTCGCATTTTCGAAAGCCAACTGGCTGTTAAGTATTTCTCTGACTTCATCATTTTCAGTCTTCCTTTCTAAGGCAAACTGCAACTGATACAAGAATTGGGGGTATGGTTCTGACGGGCCTTGTATTATTTTTGTGAATGATAAATTGGTGTCTCGATCTGATGTGGGTAATTTTCTCATAGCTCTTAGGGCATGCTTAGCTATTACCTCATATATTTCTCTACAGTATTTAGACTGTGCATCTGTTGAACTATAATTTCCATCCCCGGTTAATTGATGTGCTATGATGCCTGCTTGTGGGTCATTAGCATATGCAGAGCAATTGTCCCTAAAATCGGTTAGCCACACATTGTACTGAGTGTTAGTAAGACTTATTTTTAGTAGGGTCTTCCAATCGTGTGGCATAAAAACGTAGGTGGAACTTAGTGTCTCTAAAAATGCAAGGGTGTTAGCGGAGGACATGCCAGTTTCCCTTACCAGTTGCCTCAGTTCCTTTGTCATCTCATGTGACAGAGGTTGGAACTGAGGGGCCTGACGTGGGCGAATAACGACTGGGCATGCATGAATTACCTGCAAATCTCCCACCCGTAATGCTTCCTCCCGACACAGTCCCCACCTGTAAACCGATCCTTCCCCACCTGCCTCCTCGCTCCCTCCAGACGGAACCATCCCTGGTCCCTCCTCCTCATCCCCCCATGCCTCCCCCCCTGTGGCCCCACTGAACCCGGTTCCCTGTGGGGGGGGTGGTACTCGGTGGTGGAGGCAGCGTGGGGGAGGGACCACTCCCCCCCTCATGCTGGCGGCTGGAGTGGGGCAGCGTTGGGGCCGAAAGAGATGGATCGGCTTCCGGTCCGTTTGGCAGGCAAGATGGCGGCACCCACCCCAGGACATGTGGGCAGCGGTCATCCTCAGCGTGGGGTGGCAGATAGGCTGGGTTACCCCCCTCATCGCTGTAACAGCCCCGTGCGCTGATCCCATGTCTTGGGATCTCGCATTTCAGGCTCTGTTCCCTCCCGGCAACCTATGTTCCCGTGGCCCCCAGCTCGCGACCTGTAACTTAACTCACGACCCCTTCCCCTCCCCCCAGTGGACCTCGTGTTCCTATGCCTAGAAGTCGGGCTGCTGCTAGCAGTGTGGGCAGAGGGGTGTGTGTTGGTGTTGGATGCTTGTATTGTCTGTTCGTGGGCTCTATGTAGTGCAGACATTATGATTTGCCAGGCTGAAAAGGCGTTGTTAGCCTGGGGGTCCCCCCCCGGGCTTTTAGTTTTATGAGGTTTCCTATTTTATGCCAAATCTCTATCTGAAGAACTTCCACTAACGGCAACTCAGGAACTGCTGCTTTAATGAAACGTACAAGCTCTGTTAGTTCAGCCCTTGTGGCTTGTATGTGGTATGGTTTTAGCAGAATGACTAGTGTGTCTGTGTCTTGTGAGATTTCGGTGGGAAAAAAGTTTCACATGTTTTCTTTACCTTAGTCTCGGTGGAGGACGCACGTGGCCGGAATTTCTCTGTTTGGCTGCTTTTGGTCTCGGTTTCTTGGTCGACTGCTTCTTCAAGGCTTTTTTCCTTTTAACGTCTCTGTCGGTGTTCGGCGGGGCTCTCCGGCGGCTCCAGCGGCTTGGGAGCAATGGCGGATGGCGATGAACAGCGGCGGACGGCGACCCCTCGGCACAGTGCGGGCTCCAGTGGGTGCGACGGGGAAGCGGTGAAAGGTTTGTTCAGGGTCTGTGCTGCTCCTAGTGGTCTGTTCCTCGGCGTGGAGGCACTGTGCTGTCGTTACAGGCAGGAACGGATCAGCAGGAGGTGGCTCCGGGGCTCCCCCGGTACGCTAGGCGCTGTGGGGGGTCCGGGTGCCGGCGGGGTCACGGCAAGGCTTCGGTGGGTCCCACACAGCTTCTAAGTGTGGCGCGGGGCCAGCAGAGGTGGCGGGCGGACGCGGGCGGACGGTAGGCTGCATGGAACTGCGGTGCTTTTTGCTGGGTAGAAAGGTGTGCTGGCGCGGGCTTCGTGGGGTCGAGCGGTGGGGCTGGGGGTGTTGGAGAGTGGCTCAACCGCGGCGGCAGTGGGCGGCAGGGGTTTCCCAGTAGTTTCAGTATGCTCCGCCACCCGGGTTTTCTGAGCTGCCGGCACACAGCTGCTCAGGGAGCAGTCCTAGTTTTGGTGTTAGGTGCTAGTATTGCTCTCAGCTCACTCACCGCTCTGCAAAATGTTGGACCCCGCTCCACTGCCTCCGACTCCTGCTCCGGTCTCTCGGTTTCTTCGTTTCTTCTTTCTTCTTTGTTCCTGTGCACTTTTCCCTAATATTTTTGATCTCACTATATTAACTTTCCATTTCTCATATGCGACTGAGACAACGGTTTTACAGATGTCTAGGGTTTTTTTGGTTAAAATTCCCGTCTCCACAGAATTGAGACGATTAACGGAATTACCGATTTTTTTACCTGATTCAGGATATGCTAAACTCACCTAATGTAGGTTCTCAGTCCAAGTTCGGTGCACCATGTGTTGGGGTGGCGGTCTTTATATGATAAAGAATGAGTCTGCTCTCCTATGTGGGTGGAATCAAAGAGAGCTTATTTGAATCTCGCGCCCCCTTTTATCCCCTAAAATCATGTGACCTTCCAACCAATGGGGTTATCCATATAGGCGCATGCTCCCTTGGACTTCTCTGCCCCGGTACGTCCCCTGTACCTTAGACATGCCTCCTACAAGGGGTAAACACTTGGCTATCACACATAGATTCTATCAAATGAATACTGTACAGAACCCCCAAGCCATGGTCTGTCACCATCCGCCTTACGTCTTTAATAAGAGCATACGACAGACTCTCTCAATGCGGGTCCTGGCCAGGCGAAACCGGAACCGGGAAAGCTTTTAAAACTGCTGCATCCCCCGCTCATCTCACCTCACCCCTAACTTGCGCTCACGTGTCATGAAAGTCAGGAGAATATAAGTTTAAATCTTTTTCCTTATATTTAAATTCTGGATCTTCCTCAGAGTCCTCCGATGGAGAAACCGACGCTGCGGCAGCGATACCGTGTTAGTGAAGTTCGCGGGGATGGGGTGATGGTGAGGACTTTGTTCTTGGTCGCACTGCGGAATCCGCGAATAGCAGTGGCAGTGACGATGGCGGTGACGGGGCGGAAGGCGTCAGCAATGGTGCCATGGGAGATGGCATCAGCGGGGCAGGGGGCGGCAGTGAAGCAGAAAGCATTGGCTCCTTCTGCGATGGCGGCTTGAAATCGGCCGCTGTTTCTGCGCGCTCCCCTCCGGAGCTGGCATGAGCTTGCAGAGCCTCAAAAACTACTCTCCATGATGTTAATAGAGAGGTAGCCATTTATCGCCTAACGTAGCACTGTCCCAAATTTTTTAACCAATATCATCCCAAACTTTCAGATCATATATTGAGGTGGTATTTATCGTGGTATCAGCTTTCGATGCCCACAGCAGGAGACGTTCTAAAATTTCTTCTTCTACCGTCCTCCTGTATTTTTTAAGGATTTTAGCAGAGGCTTGTGATGCAGCCTTTTGCTGTTTGGTTAAAGGAGTTCCCATTTCATTCTCAGTTGCTTAACTTATCATCCAGTGTAAGGTGATTAAGAACTCTCTTTTGTCGCTTCCTTTCAGTGCTTTTTTCCTCATGTTCAGCTGAGCTACGCCACCGGAGAAACAACTAGTTTCTTTCATGCCCCACGTTGGGCAACATTTTGTGGCGTATTGCGAGGCATGGACTCAGGGGGTGAAGAACTGAGACATTTTATTCAAAAGGACACAGCCTTTTATAACCAACACAAACAGGAAAACATTCCTTATAAGGTAAAAACTGTGACCGCAGCATCTGATTGGCTGCTAGCTGTCACATGGGGACATGGTAGGCTTTTGGGGCTGCAAACTCATTCCTGTGATGAGTTGCTCTGTACTCCTCAAAGGTCTGGTTCTTTTCCAGACCTTCAGCCTGCCTATTTCCCACATGTGTTTCTTCTGCTTCAGTTTCATCAATTGTTGTTTCTGGTGATTGTTCCTGTTTTGAGGAAGAGTTAATATAAGGTCTGACACACTTAGAGGGGACCCATATCCACTCCTCCTTTTTTGTTTTTGTAATATTTCTTTTAATGTGCGATGTGCTCTCTCAACAATAGCTTGTCAAGATATGGGGCAAAGAATGACCAATTGTAAAAGGGATGCTGAGGTCCTGTCATACCACTATAGTAACTGCTATGAGGTTGTGGTGATAAAACTCCACTATTGAAAGGTCCATTGAAGGAGGTTGTAGAAGAGCAAACTGATGAAGGCTGACTGAACAGAGATGTTGCTCTTGCAGGTACTGGACTGTCCCTGGGGAGGGGGCCGTACCAGGCCGTGTCTCCGCGTCCCACTGTGAGCACGGAGGGGCAGGAGCAGGGCTGGGGTTGCAACTGTGACTCGACACTGTGGTCTCCAACACCCTGCCCAGGCCGGTGGGACCTGTGCAGGGCCATGCTCAGGGTGGCCGTGCCGCGTGGGCACGGGCTGGGCCAGGTTGGGGCTGAGCGGAGGCCCGGGCTCTGCTGGGCGAGGCTGGACCCGATTTCCCACCGGTGCGCCGGGATTCCCAACCTGGTGTGGGGTGCGGCACCGACGGATGCCGATTCCCTCGCCATATTAGGCTTGGAGCTGCTTTGGGGAGCAAACGGCTCTCCCGCAGAGCTGGGCAGGGGCCAGGCCGGCACTCCGACCACACGGGGCCCAGAACCCCTTTCTCACAGGGGGCCTGTGCAGGCTGTGTCTCTGTGTCCTGCTGTGGACCAGGGGTGGTCGCACCTGGAGACCCCAGTTCCACATCTCAGGGTTGCTCCAGCCTCTTCTGCGCCGACTTCCTGCTCGGTTCCCCAAACTGGGCTCTGATCGGCGACTCCACCTCCATGTCTCGGCAACTCCTCTTCCTGCCCGACAGCCCCCTCATGGCCAGGGCGCACAGCAAGCGAAGCCGCACCGGGGGCACAGGGCGGGCGCACTCGGCAGGGGTGGATCCACGGTGTCAGGGGCTTGACTCTTGCCATACACCCCCTGGCCACCCCCCGCCCCACTGCGCTGCCACACTTACTGCTCTCCAATGTGGCGTGGGTGCCGCCGTGGCTCTGCTGGGGACGCAACCTCCGGGGGAAGTGCGGTCGCCCCCGCACTGCTGGAGGAGGTACCAGAACATCCTCGCACGACCAGTCATCCTCTTTAGGAGGGGACATAACCCTGTGTCCTCCATAAACTCACTGCCTCCCAGATCATCTTCAGGCAGGGACACACGAGAACATGGCGGCAGGGGCAGAAGAGATGCCCCCATTTCCACCCCACAGCAGGAGTAACATGGCTGCGCCCATGCCGCCGAACAGCCGCTACGTGGCAGTCCCACATCTGCTGGAGTTAGTTTCTTTCACACCATATTCAAAGTATCCCTTAGTTCCCTCCACATGACCAGGTTCTTAAATGCGTCTAAGTCTCCAATAATCTCTCTCATAAAGTCTATTGCCAATTTTTTACCAAGCATTCATTTGATGGGTTCCGACCAGCGGAAGTCCCGGTATTGTCACGGCAATACATATTAAAAATGCCAGCAGTTTATTTTCTGTTACATTTTTTTTCTGTTTTTTTAAAAACTGGCATATGGCTTCAGCATTCTGTTTCATTGCACAGGAATTTCTTCCCCCCATCTCTGGTTGCTCACCTCTGTTTGCTGAATGCCAAATTTTTTTCTTTTTTTTTCAATCCTTATTTCTTTTGTCCTATCCTTCCGGAGGTGACTGGCACGCGCAGTGTGTTCGAGTAGTTCCTCACTTTCCTTTGATTTCAACCGGGGGATGCCATAGGTAGACGTCCCAACAACCTAATGCCACAGGTTCCCTACATCTCTTTGATAGTCCCTGATACAGGGCGCCATTTATGGCACTGAGGGCATGGACCAACCAGATTGGGTGCAAAATGGTAAAATCATGGGCAAACACTCCTTTATATACCCCTATGACATCATGTGGTATTTCCCCTACGGTTCTTAGCGAGTCCTTCCAATGGGCATGCTCCGTCAAGTCCTTCTCCAGGGGCTTGATGCAGAGACTACATTTCCCATGCTTCTTTGTGACATACTTTCTATACAGTGTTAACGCCTTCTACCACAGTGCATGAGTGAGTGGGGGTTGTCTTGGGGTTTGTTTTCTTTTCCTGTTTCTCAGTTTCTCATTTCATTTGCTACTTCTTTGTAATAAATACTGCATTTTTGAACTTTGAACGGTGTCATAGTTTTACCCCGGCAACCTCCCGGTAACAGAGTTGGAGTTGTTCAGTATGGAGAAGAGAAGGCTCCAGGGAGATCTCAATGCAACCTTTCAGTACTTAAAGGGAGCTTATAAAAAAGTGGGAGAGAAACTTTTTACATGTGATAGGACAAGGGAGAATGGTTTTAAACTAAAATAGGAAAGATTTAGATAAGATTAAATGTTAGGAAGAAATTCTTTACTCAGAGGGTGGTGAAGCACTGGAACAGGTTGCCCAGAGAAGTTGTGGATGCCTCCAAGCTTTCAAGACCAGGTTGGATGAGGCCCTGAGCAACCTGATGTAGTGGATGACATCCCTGCCCATGGTGGGGGGTTTGGAACTACATGATCTTCAATGTCCCTTCCAACTCAAACCATTCTATGATTCCATGACAAGGCATCCAAAGATCCAGATTAAATCTGTTGCATGTGGTCAGTGTGCCAAAAGATTGTTCAAAATGCACTGATGTCAACCCTGTTGATAATGAACTGGACAGATATGGAGGCACAAACTATGGATGGACTGACCAGACAACTCTGAGAATATGAAGATAATCTCACTTCCTCCCTACAGACCTGTGTCTCAACTGTGAAGAAACTGGCATAAAAGAACATCCAAACAAACCAAGAAGGGGATAAGTCTTCCTCCTGTACTCCAACCAAGACCTCAGCTATTTAGAGTCAGCCTTTTTCTGTTCAGTGGAGAGGGTACTGGTGGCACACACCACGTGCAACCCTGTGGTTCTTCCTGTGTGACCAGGGGAAGAACATGAGGAAGTGGGATGGTGAACCTACCTGGAGACTAGAATCTTGGGTACAGGAACAGCAAGGAAAAACAACAACCAAAAAGAATCCATTCAGGAAAATGACTGCTTTTGTGTCTATTGGGCACAGTAGAAGGACTGATCATACATTTGACTCTTGTTTTCCAGTTACAAAAATCAAGTAAAGATTCTGACCAGGAATAGAGGGTCCTTGCCTTTGTCTAGGCAGAGGAAAGGGACAACTGGATTTACTGGACTGTATGGGTTTGATGGCCTGGCACGTCAGACCCACAGGAGTATAACGCTCTAGTGGACACAAGTGCACAGTGTACTCTAATACCATCAGATTACAAAGGGGCAGAACCTATTTGTATTTCTGGAGTGACAGGGGGATCCCAACAACTGACTGTATTGGAGGCTGAAGTGACCCTGACTGGGAATGAGTGGCAAAAACACCCCATTGTGACTGGTCCTGAGTCTGCTTTACTGTGGAGATTAAACAGCTGTCTACCTTGCCTGATATCTCAGAGGACCCTTCTGTTGTGAAGTTGCTGAAGGCCAGATCACAGCAGGTGTCAGTCACTACTGTGGGGAAAGGACTGGGGATAAAGTTAAAGAAAACTGGAAAGTAACGAAAATTGCAGTCAGCATACGTGCTAAGGGGGGATGAAATGGAAGATGGAGCAGAGTGGAAAGTTACAGACCCAGTTATAGCAGTATGGAAAATTATAGGTAGAAAATGCAGTTGCTACTCCCTGGACGGGATGCGGTCAGCATGCCCAGCTTCCCATACACAATACCTGATAAGGGGGACTAAACACAGGGTGGAGCAGAGTGGAGACACCATGGCCAGGCTTTGTTGAAAACCTTGCAAGATGGGGAACTTGCAAGAGGTGGTTCCTTGTAGCTGAACAGCTGCATAGCAACTGTCAAACAAGGGAGGAAAAAGCAACTGTAGCAAGATCACGGGTACCCACCTCCATCCCAAAGGTTAGCTCTGATGGGAGGGGGTCTCTCTTATGCTGTTGGTGTGTCCCTGAACAAGTCAGTCAAGCCACTCTCCCACCCAGTGGACTGCTCAGTGAAGGGTGCTCATAACAGGATGCTGGCAGACTGGTTGGGCACAAGGGTTTCAGCTTTCCTGGGGCACTGACAGACTAATCAAACACAAAGGGTTTGAGAAAATCTTCCCTTTCACATGACAGCTATTATGACAGTACACCGATGACAATATTGCTCCAATTGGGACTCTCTGGTTCTCATCCATAAGCTGATTCAGTGATTGGAGAGTCAAGGAGTGATCACTAAGGTTCATTCATCCTTTAATAGTCCCATGTGACCAGTGTGAAAGTCTAACAGAGGGTGGAGGCTGACAGTGGACTATGGAGGCATGAATGAAGTCACACTGCTGTTGAGTACTGCCATACTAGAAGTGCTAGAACTTCAATATGAACTGGAGTCAAAGGCAGCAAAGTGGTGCCACAATTGATATCGCTAATGCATTTTTCTCAATCTCTTTGACAACCAAGTGCAGACCGCAGTTCTCTTTCACTTGGAGGGATGTCCAGTACACCTGGAATCAACTGCCCCAAAGGTGGAAACACAACCCTACCATTTGCCATGGACTGATCCAGACTGCACTGGAATAAGGTGGAGCTCCAGAAAACCTACAGCGTATTGATGACATCATTGTGTGAGGCAACACAGCAGAGGAAGTGTTTGAGAAGGGAAGAATAATAATCCAAATTCTTTTGAAAGCCGGTTTTACCATAAAACAAAGTAAGGTCAAAGGACCTGCACAGGAGATCCACTTTTTAGGAATAAAGTGGCAAGATGGGTGTCATCTGATCCCAATGGATGTGATCAATAAAATAACAGCTTTGTCTCCATAAACTAGCAGAAAAGAAACACAAACTTTCCTAGGTTTCATGGGTTTTTGGAGAATGCACATTCCAGGTTTTAGTCTGATCTCAAGCCCTCTCTATCGAGTGACCTGGAAGAAGAACAGCTTTGAATGAGGCCCTGAGCAGCAGCAAGCCTTTGAAGAAATTAAATGGGAGATAGTTCATGCAGTAGTCCTTGGGCATCTAGACAGGACAAAATGTGAAAAATGTGCTTTACGTCTCAGCTAGAGATAACATCCCCACCTGGAGCCTCTGGCAGAAAGCACCTGGAGAGACTTGGGGTTGACCTCTAGGGTTTTGGAGCCAGAGATATAGAGGATCTGAAGTCTGTTACACTTCAAATGAAAAAGAAATATTAGCATCATGATGCCTCAGAATTTTTTGGATTTTTAGGTTTTTGTAGATTTTAAAGTAGTTGTGTAGTAAATATAGATTTTTAGTATAATTGTAGAGTCTGTCACACTTTAGAATAGTAAACACTCACCAAACCCTATCCCCCATTTCATTTTGAATTTTCTAAATTCTTTAGGCTTGTTTAGACTCCTTTCAAGGTAGGACTGTAGTAAACACCTGTTTAAGAACATTTGCACCCCAGGCCTGAACAACAAGATACCATCATAGTCAAAGCAACCTTCGAACCCGGAACCTTGGAGAAGCTCCAAAGACAGTACGTGCTGTGAAGAAGAGGAAGATGAGGAGAAAGGGATCTTAGGACCTCCGACTCAATTTCCGGGGAGACGTGCCAGGGGGACAGATCTGGGGGAGGGTGGTTCTCAGATTGAACCATAAATTGTGAACCCCCTGGACATGGGAACACGCATGCCGTTTATACTCCTTGTGCCAGAAGGCCTTCATTAAACATCTGCTCTCTTATCTCTACTAAATTTGCCTGGAGTTTTTCTGCTCCCGATCTTTAGGCAACAAGCATATGAAGTAATTCAAGTTGTTTCAGAAGTAGTTGATACTGAAGCCCAGCTCCTTTTGACACCTCTATTGCCCATGCTGGACTGAACGTTCAAAGAGAGGGTCCCCCATCATGCAACTGATGGCACATGGAGTAAGTGGGTTATCCTGATTATACAATGGGCTCAAATGGGAAACCCTGACCACCCAGGAATCCTGGAAGTGATCATGGACTGGCCAGAGGGCAGAAACTTCAGAGTCCCACCAGAGGAGATGACTCATGCTGAAGAGGCTCCACTGCATAATAAATTACCAGAAAATGAAAAGCAACATGCCCTGTTTACAGGTGGATCTTGTTTTATTGTGGGAAAAAATCAAAGGTGAAAAGCTGCTTTGTGGAGTCCTACATGACAAGTCGCAAAAATTGCTGAAGGAGAATCAAGTCAGTTTGTAGAGGTGAAAACCATCCAGACAGCTTTAAAGATTGTTGAATGAAAAATATGTCCAATATTTAATCTCTATACTGATTGATAGATGGTGGCAGATGCCCTGGGGGGGGTGGTTGCAGCAATGGAAGCAGAATAACTGGCAACTTAGGGGTAAACTCATCTGGGTTGCTGCACTGTGGCAAGATATTGCTGCTCAGGTTGTTTAAAAGTACGTCACATCGATGCTCACATACCGGAGTTGTGCCACTGAAGAACATCAAAACAATAAGCAGATGGACCAGGCTGATAGAATTGAAGTGGCTTAGGTGGATCTGGACTGGGAACATTAGGGTGAACTGTTTATAGCTTGATGGGCCCATAACACATCAGGAAACTGAGGAAGGGATGTAAATACCTTGTGCTTGAGGAGTGGATTTGACTATTGATGTCATTGCACAGGTTATCCATTAATGTAAAATGTGCACGATAATAAAACAAACCAAGCAACTAAAACCTTTTTGGTATGGAGGACGGTGGCTGAAATATCAATATAGGGAGGCCTGGCAGATTGACTATATCACACTCTCACAAACCCGCCAAGGCAAGCGCCATGTGCTTACAATGGTGGAAGTTACTACTGGATGACTGGAAACATATCCTGTGATCCATGACACTACCGGGATTGCTATTTTGGCCATTGAAAAGCAAGTTTTATGGTGACATGGCATACCTGAAAGAATTGAATCAGACAATGAGGTTCATTTACAAAACTACCTCATAAACACCTGGGCCAAGGAGCACAAGCCTCTAGGAAAATTCAGCTATATAATGGACTGTAAAAACTGCAAAAAAGAAATGGGTTCTGGGGCATTCAAGCACTAGGATACACATTTAGCAGAAGCCACTTGGCTAGTTAATACTAGAGGATCTGCCAGTTGACCTCGCCCTGCCCAATCAAAACCCTTGTGCACTGTAGAAGTAGATAAGATCCCTGTAGTACATATGAGGAACTTGGGAAAAACAGTTTGGATTATTCCTTCCTCAGTGTAAGATGATAGAAAGGCTACGCAAAAGGAGATAAAAACTCCTGATGGTTTTCCTGGAAAACCCCAGCACCTGGGGAGACATTCTCAGAAACTGATAAGAGGATTAAATGAAGAAAGGCCTTTTTTCACAAACATCCTGCCAGACAGGAACTCAGGAAAATGACCCTTGGACCTATGTCTCTTGTCTATCACCCCAAAATTAGTTTATTGACTATAGCCACTCAAACTGCCTAAGAAAAAGGTATAAAAAGAGATTGGACATAAGCAAAAATGGTGGAGAAGTTCCATCAACTCTGCGGAGGTAACTGATGAGTTACCTTGTCTCCTTCCACTTCTGGGGATGCCTGGAAGGTGAGACGTATCTTATGCATGCTAACTACTTGCTTCTAAATAGCTAGAGCTTACTTTTGCTTCATAGTATTCTTAGTACATTGCTTTTCTTTAAAGTTTTTGCTTATGCTTTTTCATAGTGTTCTTAGTGCTTTACTTTAGAGTCTGTGCTTAAGTCTTGCTTTATTAAGATTACTACATAGTTTAAGTGTAAATTTTGCAGTTAGACCCTATTCCAGACAACACAAACCCCATAAATTGTGACAAATTTGGATTCTATGATTCTATGAATCTATGTTATTTCGTGAACTGTTGGAGTGAGTCCGTTTTTAGGTGCTGACAGTTTCATCGATGGTCAAATAACTGATAGGAGAAACTTGCTGAGGGGTTTCCCTATCGTTATTAAGTGCAGTCCCTATATAAAAGGTATCAAATGTCCTGTCTGTCTCAGATTCACTATCTGTTAAGTGAGGCGTCTCCTTTTAATGAGACACTAACAGACTGTTTTGGACATTAAACAGCTTTGATCCCATGGAGGGGCACCAATAGACAAAAAATAGATTAATACAGGTTGGACAGAAAATTCTTCTTTTCTGCCCCTTTTAACGTGACACTTAGGAAAGGGTAAACCTACTAGTGGGATTGTTTTTGCTAAAACACCTGAGTGCACTTGGGTTATGCAGAAAGATGAGAGAATCCAATGTATACCTCAAGGTAATTTAATCCTGGGTGAAAATAATCTATGTTTGCAGTTGTATGATGGCAGTACTACATGATGCTGTGTGTCACCACTTCTGTGACTGCCATATATCAAAGGTATTATAGAAGGAACTTCTTGCTGCTAGCCAAGCTAGAGGCAAGAAGGGGAATTTGTTGCAATGTTAAAACTTAGGGCCTAGTCCAAAGGGATGAGGAGTGGGAAATGTAATGGATTGTAGGGAAAATACTGAGAAACAAAGTTCTGCCAGAAGGGGTGAATGTGTTGGCTATAGTTCACCAGGGACAAACTGTCTCCACACCTTAGGAGCAGGAACACTGAGGGAGTTTGGTGTACTGCTCTAAGGGAGACATGAAATGTAACCTAAAGAGATTGCGGACAAAAAACTCCAGATCAATTTAGTGTATAAGATAAGATAAAAAGAGCAGGTCGTTTAATCAGGCCTCAGGCCCAGGGGAATACACACAATGCGCTGTCTGTTGTGGTATCTTGTTGTTCAGACCTAGGGTGCGATGTTCTTAAGCAGAGGTGTTTTTCTACAATTCTACCTTGAAAAGAAGTCTAAACACACTAAAGGAATTTAGAAAGTTCAATATAAAATGGGGTAATAGGGTTGGGTATTTGTAAACCACTATGATAAAGGGTGATACTTTTATATTAAATTCTTCATTTACTACACAACTACTTCTAGAATCTACAAAAGTTGAAAAATCCAAAAAGCTTTAAAGCATCAAAACAAAGGATGGAGTGACATGGAGGTGCTGTGGTCATGCTCTGTTGAAATCAATGCAGATATGAAACAATGGATGAAGCAATTACAGCAGTGTTGTGGTCATGCTCCATCGAAAACAATGCAGCTAATGGGAACTAAGTCAAAGGAATGATCCAGATGGTAATCAAAAGCTGAACTTTGCTTCATTAACTTGAAAATACATATTACTTTTCATGCCCCCCCGTATGCTAATGACTGAAGTCACTCAAATCACCATCATTTTTCATGGCTAGGCTTCGCGAACGAAGATTTGGGAAGGCACTACCCATGCTTGTTGCAAGCGCGTTGGTGGCTAAAAAGGCCAATACGAGATAGACATGTCCGGTTGCAAAAGGCACAGCAGAAAGACTCCCCAGGTGGTACACTCTGCAAGGCACGATTCTTTCTGCACTGTCTTTTCTCCTCGAGAGTGATCCTGCGTACCTTCTCAAAAGCGTCAGCAGAGTTATAGATAGTGTGTCTCCAGACTTCCCGATTGGAGGTCAGAGTAGACCAGTTATGTTGGTCAATATGACTAAGACTGAGATGTTGTTTCAGGGAGTCCTTGTATCTTCTCATTGGGGCTCCTCTCTTGTGGCAGCCGGTGGCAAGTTCACCATAAAGCAAGTATTTGTTGCCGGCTGTATTATTCATATTTTAGGTATTCACATGTGCTTCTGCAGCCTTCATATTTATCACTGGCAATCCAATAAGAACCTGCATGTCTGTTGTTCAATAAACAACACTACTTTGCAGTCTGGCCATGAGAGTTCATTGGGCAAAACCAGACTTATAGTGTTGTAATGGGTTTGTTACTCTCCCTGAGAAGGAAAGGTCATTTGATGTGTATTTTACTAATAAGGGTATTCCATACCATGTTACGTCAGCTCATAAAATAGACGGGAAGGAAGCAAGTGGCTCTTCTCTTCCAGATAGCTGAGCAGAGACGTCATGCAGTTCCTTCGGGGGAGAAGAGCGTCAATTGTGGGGAAGTGTCTTTATTTTTAGTCACCTGTTGGAAGGTCATGAAGCACAGCAACTAGGATCTATTGCCAGAGATCATGAAATTGAACAGGAAATTGGAAGGGAGAGATTTATTCACAGAAGGTATGGAAGCCTCCTCACTCTCACTGGCCAGCAAGTTAGATTTCAGAGACAGCTCCGATCTCTACCACTGGCACACCCACGCTGGGGAGAGGATGGAGAGGCCTTACAAGGTGCCCCGAATGTCAGAATTGCCGCAGAGACAACCCAAGAGATTGGTCTCGGTCTCCTTCTGTCCCACTCAGAAGGAAAGGAATCCCCAAGAGCAGACCACGTGGTGAGTTATGGTTCTTTCTACGTGACCAAGGCGAAGTCATGAAGATATGGGATGGTGAACTTACCTATACATTTGAAGTCCGGATATGAGAATTCAGAGGGAAGAAATCTAGGAAGAAGGTCATCCACGTAGTTGATGCAGAGGCACTGGAAAGAGATCAGTGACCTTTGAGACGCAGGAAGACCAAGATCAATTCCTGTGTTTTATAGGTTATAAATCCAAAAGGGGAATTTTTCTTCCCCTGCTCCACCGTAAGAAAACGGAGTGGGGGGAACAGGGTCAATTAGCCTTACAAAAGAACCTATCTGGTCAGACCGCATTCCTAACAGATGGCCCATCAGAGGATGGGGGAGAGGGGAGGAGTTTTGGGAGGGGGTGGTTGGCTCTTCTCAGAAGGGAGAGATTTTGACTGTGGAGTTCTCTCTCCCAGACCTGGCTACTCCGAATCTGGGAAGCCACTACTAAAGATACAGTTCTAGATGGGAGTGAAGCAAGACAACTGGGATCCCTGTCTCAAGATGTAGTCATTGATCAGGGGATTGGAAAGAGGCAGGAAACTCCCACCTCTGGTGGTAACTGTTGTCCAGTGTGAGGGAGAGATATCTTTGTAAGGAGGACCTCCACGTACAGCAAGGACAACGGAACACGATGGAACAAGGTATCCGGTGCTTAAGGGAATTAACTGTACTGGAGATAATCTTTTCAGAGGATGGAAGATTCCCTAAAAGTCCAGATGGTGTATAGTGCACATCCCAGATGTGGTTAAAGTTTGCATGGTTCGGGCCAGAAATGTATTCCCGCTACTTAACAATACTGCAATGGAGGGAGGGAGAGGACAAGGTGGGCGCGTTGGTTAGTAAATTCAGGATTTATGAAGACACTGTCACCGCCCCATTATGAGCCCACGTCTCATCTGTGGAAACCAAACTGGCTGAACATGTCTGAAGCCTGGAAGACAAGATTGAAGAGGACCACCAGAAGTTAAGAGAGGAAATTAAGGAAGGGATCTTCCATATCACACCAGGACAAACAAGAGTCTCTGCTATCAGGAGCAGGCATCCCCCAGCTAAGGAGAGAGGGTACACTCCACGTGGTAATCTATGGTTTTACCTCCATGAGCACGGAGAGGATATGAGGAAGTGGGATGGAAAATCCACCTCTTCCTTAGCAGCCTGGGTACGTGAATTGAAAAGCAAAACAAGTACCACAAGGAACTCTTCAAGGATAAATGCTGCTTCGGTCTCTTGTGGGCAAGACTCCAGATGGTACAGGAATGATGATATGTCTGATCCTCTTGAAGGGACCTCCAGGTCATACTTACAAGAAGAGCTCAGTGAGTACCATGACCAGGACTAGGGTGCCCTGCCTCTAGCCAGGTAGAGGAGAGGGACAATCGGGTCTATTGGACTGTGTGGATTCGGTGGCCTGGCACATCAAACCCACAAAGATATAAGGCCTTAGTTGACACTGGCGCACAGTGTACTTTGATGCCATCAAGATACATAGGGGCAGAATTCATCTCTATTTCTGGGGTGACATGGGGATCCCAACAGCTGACTGTACTGGAAGCCGAAGTGAGCTTGACTGGGAAGGAATGGCATAGACACCCCATTGTGACTGGTCCAGAGGCCTCATGTATCCTTGGCATAGATTACTTGAGGAGTGGGTATTTCAAAGACCCAAAAGGACTTCATTGGGCTTTTGGCATAGCTACTGTGGAGACAGAGGAAATTGGAGAGTTGAACACCTTGCCTGGTCTCTTGGAGGACCCTTCTGCTGTAGGACTGCTGAAGGTTGAAGAACAATTGGTACTGATGGCCACAGCAACAGTACACCATCAGCAATATCTCACCAACCGAGACTCCGTGACTCCTATGCTGTAGCAGGGAAGGATGCTGAAACTGAAACCATACACCATTGAAAGCTCAAAGCAAACAATGTTTATTACCAAGAGGTGACCAACATTACAAAAAACCCAAGAGAGAGGAAGGAGAAAAATAAACCCTCAGTATGACTCCCCCAGTCACCCAGATGTTGCTTATGAAGTTATCTTACCAACACAGAATGCCTAGAATTACCCATAGCAAAAACTGCATTCTCGGAGTGTCGACAGGCTCACAAGATGGTGGGCGTCCCTGCAAAAGGCAACGTTGTCCTTTGATGTGAAGCTTGCATACCCCCCAACATGAGTTATCTGCTTTTTATACAATTAACTGGTAACGTCTACCTGGGCATGTGTGGCCAGCACCGCCCAGCTAGGGGCCTTCAGTCCCTCCCCCTGTTATGTAAGTGGTATCTCTTCTGCGCATGCGTGGGAATGTCCCCGCACATGCGTGTTGCACCTCAGGGGGTCTTTCCTAAAAGAGTCTGGGGGCTTACTTCATCCTCTCCTCTTCAACTTCTCCTTCAAATGCCCTTGGAGGGCCGTCAACCAATAGCGAGGTACCAATTAACTATAGTTTATAGAAGAGGCTCACCTTAAAGGACGAAGTTCTAGTTTATCAGTGCTTGTTTTCTCATAACTTGGCAGGAAAAGAATAAACTCTCACAGATGGTTGGGTCAACCACAGACCAAAAAATAGCAGCATCTAATTAAGCACGAATACTCATACATAAGATGATCTGTGAACTGGAGACCCAGGGGGTGGTCAGCAAGACTCACTCACCCTTTAATAGCCCTATATGGCCAGTGCATAAGTCCAGCGGAGAGTGGAGGCTGATGGTGGATTACCGTGGACTCAATGAAGTCACACCACCCCGAGTGCTGCTGTGCCGGACATGCTGGAGCTTCAGTACGAGCTGGAGTCCAAGGCAGCCAAGTGGTATGCCACCATTGACATTGCCAATGCCTTTTTCTCCACTCCTTTGGCTGCAGACTGCAGGCCACAATTTGCCTTCACTTGGAGCGGTGTGCAGTACACCTGGAATCGACTGTCCCAGGGGTGGAAGCACAGTCCCACCATTTGCCATGGACTGATCCAGACTGCACTGAAAAAGGGTGAGGCTCCAGAACATCTACAGTACATTGATGACATCGTTGTATGGGGGAACACAGTGGAAGAAGTCTTCGAGAAAGGAGAGAAGATAATCCAGTGTATCAGGGTGAATTTATGCTGATACTTTTGGTCTGTGTTTGACCCTGCCACCTGTGAAAGCTTTGCTCTTTCCCTGCCAAGTTATGGGAAAACAAGCACTGATAAACGGGAAAGTTGACCTTGAAGAGTATAAACTGTTTTAATTGGTATCCTGTGATTGGTTACTTGTCCGTCAAGGGCATTTGGAGGAGAAAGTGATGAAGTGAGGAAGGTTCGCCTCCAGACTCAATTAAGAAAGACCCCCAAAACACACCGCGCATGCGTGCGGGGATTTCCGAAGTTCTCACGCATGCGCAGAAGAGGTGCATTTACATAACCGGGAGGTGGGACTGAGGGCCTTTGGCTGGGCGGTGCTGGCCACACCTGGGAGGTTGTGGTCTCTCAATTAATTGTTTAAAAAGCAGATAGTGCTCTCTCGGGGAGAGCTAGCTTTACTTCAAGGACAACGTTGCCTTTTGACGGGGATGCTTGCCAGTTTGTTAACTTACTGACTTCTGGATCTCCTTCCCCCCATGGCGTGGGGCGGCCCAGTTCTAGTTCCATTTCCATCTGAGGAACCATTTCCGATGGCTTAAGTGGATGGGGGGGGGACTCCAGTGCCAGGGGTTTCTTCAGGTCCTGAACCTGGAGGGGAGAGGTGCTCTCCCCTCCTCCCACCCACGTGGCTCCATGGCAGGCACAGAGACAGCACACTGGGCGCAGAGAGGAGGCAAGAGAGCGTTTATTGTTGGGGGGGTTACATTTATAGGCTTAGGAAGATTCACAGAGTAACCAATTACAGGTTGCAGGAAGGGGTTAACAACCAATAGGAAGGGGTTAAAAAGGGGTCAATGAGAACACCTCAGGATATCTTCTCAGGACATTCTTGCATGGGATAACACTTGTCGTGGGGGGTCTTGGGAAGAAGAAAGTATGAGTTAGCAAAGAGACTACAAAAAGCCATTTTGAAACATGTTTAAACCACAGTTTTCTCATATACTGCAGATTTCCTGCCACACTGACTCTCTGAGGAAGCCGCTTCTGCTATGGGTAATTATAGGTATACTAGGTCGGTAAGATAACTTTATGGGCAACAGCTGGGTAACTGGGGAGGTCGCACTGGGGGCTTATTCCTCTCCTTGTTCCTCCCTTTTGGGTTTGTTCATTTTCTTGGCCACCTTTTGTAATAAATATTGGGGTTTTTTGTTGAGTTAGCAACGGTGTCTGTTTTTTCATGTCTGTATATCTCGGACCTTCTCTGATAAAGTAACCCTCCCCGATACATCCAGATTCTCCTAAGAGCTGGTTTTGCCATTAAACGAAGTAAGGTCAAGGGACCTGCTCAGGAAATTCAGTTCCTAGGAGTGAAGTGGCAAGACGGACGCCGCCAGATTGCAACGGAGGTCATTAACAAAATAGCAACCATGTCCCCACCAACCAGCAAGAAGGAAACACAGGC
This sequence comes from Corapipo altera, assembly GCF_003945725.1. Taxonomy (NCBI): domain Eukaryota; kingdom Metazoa; phylum Chordata; class Aves; order Passeriformes; family Pipridae; genus Corapipo; species Corapipo altera. Next base: position 440,141 of record NW_020885044.1, read on the forward strand.
TTTCCTGGGCGCTGTGGGCTTTTGGAGGATGCATATCCCCGAATACAGTCAGATTGTAAGCCCTCTCTACCTTGTGACATGGAAGAAAAATGATTTCCAGTGGGACCCTGAACAACAACAAGCCTTTGAACAAATTAAACAGGAGATTGCCCATGCGGTGACCCTCGGACCAGTCAGAACAGGACAGGATGTGAAGAACGTGCTCTACACTGCAGCCGGGGAGAATGGCCCTTCCTGGAGCCTCTGGCAGAAAGTGCCTGGGGAGACCCGAGGACGACCGCTGGGATTCTGGAGTCGAGGATACAAAGGATCTGAAGCCAGCTATACACCGACCGAGAAAGAGATCCTGGCTGCTTATGAAGGAGTTCGAGCCGCCTCAGAAGTGATCGGCACCGAAGTGCAGCTCCTCCTGGCACCCTGACTACCAGTGCTGGGCTGGATGTTCAAGGGAAAAGCTCCTTCTACACCTCACGCCACCGATGTCACATGGAGTAAGTGGATCGCTCTGATCACACAGCGAACCCAGATAGGGAATCCTAATTGCCCTGGGATTCTGGAAATTATCACCAATTGGCCCAAAGGTGAGAGTTTCGGACTATCCTCTAAAGAAGAAGAGGATCAGGTGACACAGGCTGAGGAGGTCCCACCATATAACCAGCTACCAGAAGATGAAAAGCAATATGCTCTCTTCACGGATGGCTCCTGTCACATTGTAGGGACAAATTGAAAATGGAAAGCAGCGGTATGGAGTCCCACACAGCAAGTTGCAGAAGTGACCGAAGGGCAAGGTGGGTCAAGTCAGGTTGCAGAGCTTAAAACCATTCAGCTGGCTTTGGATATAGCTGAACGAGAGAAGTGGCCAAGACTCTATCTCTACACTGACTCATGGATGGTGGCCAATGCTCTGTGGGGATGGCTAGAGCGATGGAGAAAGGCCAACTGGTAGCACAAAGGGAAATGTAGGGGGCATGTTTTAGGGATGCTAGAAGGGGTATCCTGGGAAATGAAGTCCCGAATGTACTCCCACACGCATGGGCACTGGGGTACCCCATGGTGATTGTTTTGAAGTGCATATAAAAGGTGTTGTTTGCTTCCAATAAACGGATTTGGGTAGCTGAACCCTCAACTAGCCGGGTCTGTGTGGGTTTATTTATTTATTGCATTAATAAAACCATATCTGGCACCCAGAACTGGGGCTTTCCCTGTAACAGGGATGATCACAGACTGCCTTGAAACAAGGAGAATTACAGTAGTGTTCACATGAGCTTGCTTTAAAAGCTGAGGAGCGCTCTCCAGAAAAAAGTGAGGATGTTGCATAACAAGCTAAAAGCGGGCGGAGGATGTCGTTAAAGTAAGGATGTCAGATACCAGTGCGAAAGCTGACTGGAATGTCATGCGGTAGGGACCGCATTGGGAGCTCCGGGAATCTGAGTATTGTGCGCACGGGAGACCTGGCAGAGTAAGTTTTGAAAGAAAGAAAAAGCAAAGCTACAGTGGAGCCCAGGTAAGAAGCTGGCATGGGAAGTTTAAATTTAAGGGAAATAGACATAAATGAAAAAGCATTGAGGCAATATTCAAAAGAAACCACGCAAACCAAGCTGATTGGACCATTAAAATGTATAGAAATAACTGTATCAGGATTTCTACTAAGCAGAATCCTTAGTGTGACTGCTTGGAAAAAATTTGGAGAGACAGTTCGAGAGAAAGCAAAGATAGAAGATGTGGACATCTTAAAAATCTCACAAAGAAACTCAAACTTGTCCACGGAGAAAAACTTAAAACCTCCTGTTCCCCCCACGAGCCCTAACAGGCAAAGAAACTGCCAAAATCCCTTAAACAAGCATCACCTTCAATGCCTGTGGGCGAGCGAAGCGGCGCGGGGTTTAAAATGGCACTGGTCGCAACACTTGTCTCCGGTGGCGGCACAGGAGGCCCGACTGCGGTGCTTGCACAGGCTCACGACGCGGGTTCTTGGCGGCGACTACGCAAAACGGCGCGCAGCGGCGCGGGGAGCGTGAATGCCAGCGGCAACGGTGGCAGCGCTCAAGCCACGGCGCAGAATCGCGGGACACATGGGCAACAGCCCGGGGCCAGACGACAGGGCTGAGAGAAAAGCAGAGGCGCGCCGGCTGCAGGGGCGGCGACAGGCTGCAGGGAGCCAGGGCGCACCCAGACCCTGTTGAAAACTACCGCGGCGGGACGGACCGTGCGGAAGGCTCACGGCGTGTGTGGGCATCCAGGGGGGACCACGCACTAGAGTTGCTCTGCGGAGCCGTGCCGGAGCCGGGATCGGACCGAGGTCGCCCGAAACCAAGACGGGGGCTCCTCCTCTTCCACAGTGAAGTGTTGGAACCATGCCGAGCCGGAGCAGCGTGAGCTGCGAGCAAACGGCAGAGCCCTATACAAATCTGCCCCGGGTAGAAAGGGAGACAGCGTGGTCACCAGCCGGTGCACACTGAGACCCCTGCAGGAGCAGTCATGCCGTCCATGGTAAAAAATAATGCAGCAGAGCAGGGGCCGAGAAAAACCGGCCCCGCCCCTTGTGCTGGGACGGAGCGAGGCTGCGCTGCAGCTAGTTGAACTGCCTCCTGCACAACCCAACCCCACAGCTACAGCGTCATGCTGTGTGCCTCCCTAGAGACATACTGTATTAGGGAGGGGTTTGGAACATACTGAAATCTGAAACCAAGACATCATTGAAAGCTCAACAAAACTGATATTTATTACAAAGAAGTGGCTGAAGTAAACGGGAACCCGAGAGAAAGAGAAACCAATGAGGAAATACGACACCCTACTCACCCTGGACGTTAGCTTTAACAGTTGACTAGGTTTTTGATATCCTCTGGTGTAAAATCCTCCATAGTATCGATTCGTACCCAACGCCCTGTAGTGGAATCCATAGCCCCCCTTCGTCTAACCACAGGGGCTGCCTTTACAGGTCCCGAGGGTGTTTCCTCTCTCTCTCTCTGCATCCTCTTGTTCACTATCGGACTCACTGGTGCTCCAGATATTGCCATTCCATGTTTCTGGATCCCATCCTGGATCTGTTATGATAGCCCTAACTCGGGGTCCTGTATCCTTCCCTTTACGCATCTTCCCCTTTCTCTCTCTCGCAGCACACACTGCAAATTTTTCTGCTACAGTAGCACATTTCTGTTCCATGATGCTGCATTGATTAGTTGTGGCTAATAAAGCTTGTTGTTGTACTATGGATGTAGCTTTAGTTTCTTGTAGCTCTGTTTTCAGGTGCTCCAACTGTTTCTTTAAATCTTCTATTCGACCAATAGCCATTTTATAAGCAAACAGGAGTGCTCCTGCCATACGACCGATATGGATTAAACGCTGTGATTTCTGTGTGTAGGATGTTTCCATGAACTGCACCCAATACTTCATTATTTCTGTTGGGCTACTGAAACTCCACGGTTCAGGAGTGACCCCAGTGCAGGTTTCCAAGCGGCCCCAGAGAATACTCCAGGGCTCCTGAGTCCACCCAGAATGCTCCATAAAAGGGGCACCTCCCGAATCCCCTTTTTGAGAGTTCAAAAGTTTTGCTAACCAGCTCACGTTCTTTCCCCTTAACTACAACCCCTTTCACCTCACAATAAGGGTTTTTATCGGCTGGCCAGCAGCCGAGCCTGCACGTGGCGATACTGAGAGGTCTGAGAAGAGAGGGCTATGGGGGGGGGGGGGGGGGGGGGGG